>NC_056741.1:845086055-845151055 GCF_019279795.1 Protopterus annectens | reverse complement strand
AAATTTTTTTTAATAATTTTTTTTAAAAAAAACCCAAAAACCCCCTTTTTTTAAAAACCAAAATTTTTAAACATAAATTTTTTAAATTTTTAAAAATTTTTAAAAAAAAAAAAATTATTTTTTTTATTAAAAATTAAAAAAAAATTTTTCCCTTTTTTTTTTTTTTAATTAAAAAACCTTTTTTAAAAATTTTTCTTTTTTTTTAAAAAACCCCCCAATTTTTTTTTTTTTAAAAAAGGAAAAAAATTTTTAATTTTTTTCCCAAAAAAAAAAAAATTTTTAACCTTTTTAAAAAATTTTAAAAATTTTTCCTTTTAAAATTTTAAAAAAAAATTTTTTTTTTTTTTTAAGGGTTGGAAAAAAAATTTTTAAAATTTTTTAAAAAAAATTTTTAAAAAAAAATTAAAAAATCCAAAATTTAAAATTTTTTTGGGGGGTTTTTTTTTGGGGAAAAGGGGGGTTTTTTGGGGAAAAACCTTTGGAAAAGGGGGGGGGAAAAACTTTTCAAACTGGGGGGGGGGGAAAAAAACCCCCCCCGGGGGGGGGGGGTTTTTTTTCCTTGGGAAAAAAACCCCCCCCCGGGATTTTTTTTTCCCTGTTTTAAAATTAATGAACCGCCAATGAAATGACTAGTATTTAAATTGGTTTAGTCTCATTGATTATACACTCTGATGAAGTCTCACCTAGGAGAGACAAAAGACCTTAATGTTTGGAGTATTTTTAATAAAGGAAGAATCATTCAGCAGCCTGAGTGCTTTTTTACTTTTTACTGGATTTGTTGTTTTGTATACCTTTTGTGGATATCAAGGATTTCTGCTTCAACATGGTCAAGCATGGACTGTTCTCTTAGCCAAGCACATTTAAACAACTGACCCTGAAATGGCTGCCCTGCCTGGTGTTTCCAAAGTATCAAAGCCATATTTGAGCATACACTTGGCAGCCTTGGAGCTGGTGTTGCCAACATCCAGAAGATTTCTGGAGTACCTTTCTTTATCTGATCTAAGACAGACTACTGGTCTTAAACCATACAATACTGGCAGTTTAAAGTTCTCATGGTCTGGTAATGTATAGAGTTTTGCTTTTATTTGGCAAGGGATTCTCAAGTGCTGCCCTTTGAGACCACCTCTGGATCCCCCAATGGACTTTTGTACAGGTGTCTAAGAGAATCAAACCCCATGCAAGTTTCCTAGCAAGCAGAAGGCCAGGTTAAAGGAATGCATCTACAACCTCCAAGAGGAATACTGTGCTCAAGAAAACTGAGAAATCCCCTCTTCTTGCACGGTGGATATTCCTGAGCTTCTCAACTGAAGGGCTCATTTCATGAGCCAGTCTCCAAGAGTTTCTCAGGTGGAGAGGCTGAGGCAAGAGTATCTAACTCGGTTAGCTTATGACTCTGCCAAACTGGCCATCAACTAAAAGAATCCAAAGACCTTTAAGGGAAGGGGTACCTTTTCCTTTTGGCAAGAGTTTACCTTTAGCAGGATACCATTCAGGGCCTAGACCTTGATAGAGATCCTAACCAAAGTCTGCAAGCAAGGCCTGGGTGTGACGCATCTAAATCAAACTGGCCAAGGCCTGGGCAAGCCAACTATAGACTTGGCACCCTCACATTTAGGGTGAAGCCAAAACAGGCTCAGGCCATAGGTGGGCAGCCACTACCTGAACCCAGTCTCGGGATTTCCTCAATCCTCCTCCCTGATCACCAGGATACATGTGCTGGAAGCCAGTGCTCTCCCAGCATCAGACTTATCCAATGCATTGGGGGGCTCAGCCCAAGTGCATGTAAACTGCGCTGATGACATTGTAGCCTCTAAAGGCATCTCAGAGGCTACAGCATGGTCATGAAGGGTGCTACAAGTGTGCCATACCTCTTGACAGTCTCTGCATCGATTTCCGGTGGCCCTCAAGATTAATCACACTGCTCTCAAACTTTTCTTTTCAGCATCCCCCCCCCCACATGGGAGCTCAACCAATGGACTGGGCAGAGACCAAAGTGGGGATAAGCCACCAGATTCTATGCTGCTCTAAGAGCATTTAAAAGCAACTCTGCCTCAAGTTGAATGGTTCAAGAATTAGTGTACTAGGGATAGATATGCAGGTCATGCACTGGACCCATGTAGAACAGTGAAGTCCCATTGGGGTATTTGCTTTTCACACCTTGACTTTGGATTGGTTAAAATTATTACCCAACAGGTACAGTGAATATAAAAAGTGTACACACCTGTTAAAATGCCAAGAGACCACAATAAATAGTTTCAAAACTTTTCCCACCTTTAATGTTACCTATAACCTGTACAATTCAATTGAAAAAACAAATGTTGGGGAAAAATATAAAAATAAAAAAAATGTACAATAAGTTGGTTGCAAGTGTGCACACCCTTAAATACTTTGAAGCACATCCCAGGCTGCGTTTTACACGCACTACAGAATGAACTGGCACCCTACCCAAGTACCATGTTCAATCATAGCCTCACCTCAGGCTTTGTACCCACTAAATGGCGCACCGCAACAGTTATCCCACTCCACAAAGGGGGAGCCATGACTGACCCCGGGAACTACCGCCCCATAAGCCTGACTAGCCTGGTCTGCAAGGCCATGGAACGTATCATCATGACTCTGGACCCTACCCAGTTTGGATTTGTAAAAGGCAGATCATGTCTCCTAAACCTGATTGACTTCTTTGAAGCAGTCACCAAAGCCATAGAGGTGGGTAAAATGGTTCACACAGCTTATCTAGATCGCGCCAAGGCTTTAGACACCATCCCCCACTCTGGAATTATAGATAAGCTCACTAAACTAGGCACAAATCCCTGCGTCACAAGATGGGTTGCCAACTGGCTCACGGTCAGAACCCACACTGTGAAAGTAGCGGATTCCAAATCAGACATCAGACCAGTGACAAGGAGTACCACAGGGTTCAGTCCTGGGTCCTCTCCTATTTGGTATCTACTTCTCTGAAGTGCAGGCCAACACAGAAGGTCTTTGGCTAACAAAGTTTGCAGATGACTGCAAACTAGCAGCCATAATCAAAACTCCTAACGATGTGGAAAAACTACAAAAGGGCCTCACTGAGACAGATACCTGGTGTCAAAGCAATGGCCTGAAGCTCAATGCCAAAAAGTGTATTGTCATCCCCTTTGGTAAAATCTCTGTACCCATGAACTACCACATAGCTGGTAGTCTACTTAATGCCAAAAATGTGATGAGACCTTGGGACACAGGACAGTAGTCTCTCCTCTGATAATCACATCACCACAGTGGTCAGGAAATCCTTCTACGTGGCTCATCTCATCACAAAAGGATTCTCATTCAGAACAAAAAAAAAAAAAAAAAAAAAAAAAAAAAAAAAAAAAGGAGGTAATTGTTCCCCTCTACTCAGACCTATTATAGAGTACAACGCCCCTTTTGTTATGTACCTCACAAGACATCTACAACAACTGGAAAGACCACAAATACCTCACAAAGAGGATTACTGGCCTCAAACAGATGCCCTATGCAGACAGTCTAAAAAAACTACAGCTTTACTCCATTGCATATCGCCTACTCATGGGCGATCTCTGCCTAACATACAAAGCTGTGTCAAACCCAGAGCCGTTGGACATGCTCCACTTAAAGAAATCCCAATCCCTCCGAGCTACACGCTCTAGGGACCTAAACCTTGTCATCACAATAAACAGAACATGCTGGAGGGATAAGATTCCTTCCCAGAGACTTCCCATAATCTGGAACAGACTACCTATGTCAGAGCTCCTCGTTAGCATTCAAGAAAAATCTTGATTGGATGGGAAATGGGAAATTCACCCCGGGGATCACTTCTGTGGCTCTGCTCGACAGGGGCACAGGAAAATTTTCTTGGGTGGCGAAAGCCAGGGTACATTTTTTGGCTAGGCTTGTATGGGCCCTAGGGCCGATAGCCTAGTACCTACCTATGAACCTATAAGCACCTTTTGATTTAATTACAGCATTGTCATCTTGGGTAGGAATCTCAGCATGGCACATCTTGACTTGGCAATATTTGCCCACCCTTCCTTGCAAAAGCGCTCCAAATCTGTCAGCTTGCGAGGGCATCTCTTGTGCACAGCCCTCTTCAGGTCACCCCACAGATTTTTATTGGATTTAGGTCTTGGTTCTGGCTGGGCCATTCCAAAACTAATTTTCTTCTGGTGAAGCCATTCTTTTGTTGATTTGGATATATGCTTGGGGTCATTGTGTTGAAAGGTGAAATTCCTCTTCATCTTCAGCTATCTAGCAAATGCCTGAAGATTTTGGGCCAAAAGTGACTGGTATGTGGAACTATTCATACTTCCCCTCCACCTTGACTAAAGCCCCAGTTCCAGCTGAAAAGCAGCCCCAAAGCATGATACTGCCACCACCATGCTTCACTGTGCAGATGGGTGTTCTTTTGGTGATTCGAAGCATTTTTGCACCAAAATGTACGTTTTGGAATTGTGGCCAAAAAGTTAAACCTTTGTCTCAAACCACAACACATTTTCCCACATACTTTTGACAGACTACGAATAGTTTTACAAATTTTAGCCAGGCCTGGATGTTTTTGTGTGTAAGAAAAGACTTCCATCTTGCAACCCTACCCCATAGCCCAGACATACTGAGAATACAGGAAACTGTCGCAGTACTTGCCAGAAATTCCTGCAGCTCCTTCAGTGTTGCTGTAGGTCTCTTGGCAGCCTCCTTGACCAGTTTTAGTCTAATCTTTTCATCAATTTTGGAGGGACATCCAGTTCTTTGCAATGTCACTGTTGTCCTATATTTTCTCCACTTTTTGATGACAGTCTTGTGTTCCATGGTATATCCAATGCTGTGGAAATTTGCTGAAAGGTGCTTTGTAAGCTCTCTGCAAACCATTGCATTTGCTGTAGCAGGCAACTGAGTAAATGTCAGACCAATCCTACAACAGCTGAACTTTATTTGGGGTTAATCAGAGCCTCTGATTACAGCAGTCTTGGGTACACACAGGCTATTAAAAAGGTGCTTCAAAGCATTAGTTTAAGGGTGGGCACACTTGAGCAACCAGCTTATTGTACATTTATATCCCCCCTCCCAACAGATTTGTTTTTCAATTGAATTGCATAGGTTACAGGTCACATTAAAAGATGGGAAAAGTTTTGAAATGATTTGCTGTGGTCTCTTTATAACAAAAACCTAGCATTGTTAACAGAGGTATGTACACGTTTATATCCACTTTATGTAGCTTTATTGCTCAATGTCTGGTTTCAGACAAATGTACTTCTTGATACTGGTACTTCAGACTCAAACACCAAGAACAAGGAAAAGAAATTGCAATGGCTGACAACCCTTTATACCAAAAACATCCTGATAATTGGGAAAAACCCACCAGGCATGGGAGACTGAACACGTCTCTGGTATTCAGGCTGGCCTCAGGCTTCAAAAGGCAGGAAACACCAAATGTGATTGCAATTACTGCAGCAGTGAAGCCCCCTAACTCAAAGGCTATTTATAGGACAGGAAGTGGTAAAAGAAAATGAAAACCCCTGAGAATAGAAGACAGTCTAACCTAAAAATGTCTGCTTGGACGGCACCATCTTGCACAACTGAAATGAAATTCAAATTACATTACCTGTAATCTTTGCAGTAAATGGGCTCCCAGGGATGTGTTTGTTGTTGTACTTCACCAATATGTTGTAATCACCAGGAAGAACAGGTAGATAAGACACCGTACAAGTACCATCTTGATTATCTGTGCAGCTTATTTCAGCTTTTGAGGGACCCTCAATGGCTAGAGACAAGCCACCTACAACACAAAAGTTACCAATGATGAGAAATCTTGCACCATACTTTTACATAACATTTGAAATTACAATAAATCTAAATGGGAAATTAAGGATACCAGCCAAAATTAAAAAAACACCCTTTAGCTTTGTGTGCTTCCATACAGTGCCACAATTTCTGCATTGCTCCATTCATTGCAATCTGTCCACCACTTAGCATTTACTCAAAGTAAATGGGGAGGGGGGGGGGTGTTTTAGTCCCATCTGAAGTACTATATAGGGAAGGGTAGATCATAGGCTATCACATTAGCTGATTTATAATCCTATAGTTGAACTCATCCTATCCACCTATGTGAATTTGGCATTTTCTCTGAAATTCCCACACCCAAGATCAACCCTAAGAGTAAGCAAGCATCCATTTCTTACACCCTATGCCCACCAGGGCACCTCCCTAAGCAACAATGAAGCCCATCTTCCATACACCCTATGCCCACCAGGGCACCTCCCTAAGCAACAATGAAGCCCATCTTCCATACCAACAAACTTGACAATAGTCAAACATGCAGTGAAGTTCAACAAAAGTAGACCGTTAACCACAAGGGGACAAAAGGTACTAAACACACCAAGTACAGTTGTGTACACTTACCATAAAAGCCGATGTTAGACTGTATTCATTGTTGCAGTCATTACATTTGGGTTACCTGCTTGCAGTAGCCCTCAGTTGGCCTGATTAACAAAAGTCTTGGGTCCTACATAGGCTGCTGTTCCTTCTTCCATGTCAGGTCATCAGGGGTATGAAACTTGCAGCAGATGCCATTACATCAGTTTCTTGCCCCAGATGTCAGGTGCCCCCCTAATGGGAAGCAATTAAATATAAAAATACAAGGATATACCTCCAACAAAACACAGTTTTTAGAGCATAGTAAGTGAGAGTAGAGGTATAGCCAAAGGAAGACAAGGGGGCTGGAGGGAGGGTAACCAGGACTGCAATAATGAATACACGAAGATCTACATTTATGGTAAGTGTACACAACTGTTCTATGTTAGTGTTTCACTGTTGCAGTCATTACATTTGGGTAGATTCCCAAAGTTAAGGAAAGGAGGAGGCAATTAGATAGCATTAGGACCAGCTATAAGGCCCTGCAAGACTGCAGTGGCAAAACCAGCCCTGGATTTAGAGAAAATTGACAAATTATAATGCTTGGTGAAAGTATGTACAGAACTCCAGGTAGCAGCTTCTAGGATGTCCCTAGTAGGGACGCCCCTAAGAAAGGCTGTAGAGATAGATGCCGTCCTTGTTGAATGGGGTCCGATGCCCTGTGGGATAGGTGAAATGAATGCAGTGGCCTATCCATTTTGAAATGGTTCGTTTTGAAATAGCTTTCCCCTCTGTCCCTGCAGCAAATACCACCAGTTCAGATTTCCTTTGAGGTTTAGTCCTGTCCACATGGAATCTAAGCTGTCTGTGCACATCTAAAGAGTGCAGTATCCGTTCCCCTTTGTTCTATGGGTTAGGAAAGAAGGTAGGCAAATGGACTGATTAAGAGCCACATTGGATACCACCTTGGGCATGGAGGGATTGGTTCTGAGGGACACCCTGTCCACATGAAAGATGTGGAAATGTTCCACTGCCATAAGGGCCTGTAATTCAGATACCCTTCTTGCAGAAGTGATGGCCAAAAGGAAAGCTGTTTTCCAGGAAAGAAATTTTAAATCTGCAGTAGCAGCTGGCTCGAAAGGAGGAAGAGCGAGTTTCTCCAAGACAAAGATCCCAGGCTAGAGCTCTCCTGGGTGGCCTTAACTTTTTGGCCCCTCTGAAGAGCTGCTTGAGTAGTGTGTGAGAGAAGAGGGGAGGCTCTGTGCTATAATGAGCTGAAATGGCTGAAGCATGAATTTTGGAGGAAAAAGCAAGCCCTTATGAAGCGTCTCAGTTCAAGTATTATAGAATCAGAGGTAAATTGGGCACTGCTGTGTTCATTCCTTGAAATTGGTTCCAAGCACAGAATCTTTTCCATTTTGCAGCAGAAGATTTTCTAGTACTAGGCCTCCTTGCCTCTAAAATGATATCCATCAGTGATTTACTGAGGGATGGTAAAGGAGAGATCAGGTAAATTAGCCAGGCTGCTAGGTTCAGGGTTTGAAGCTGAGGGTGCAGAAACTGGTTCTCCTGCTGAGACAACAGGGATGGAGTCTGAGGCAGGTGCCATGGAGCCAAGCGTGACGGCGCAAGAGTGGGTACCAGTGTTGGCAAGGCCAGTCTGGTACAATTAAAACTGTCCTTGGCTTGTCTCTGATCTTTAGTAGCACCTTGGAGAGCAGAGGCAGAGGAGGAAAGGCATAAACTGATTAGGTTTTTCAAGCTGAAGGATACAACATCCACTTTCCAAGCTAGCTTGTGGGGAATCCTTGTGCAAAATTTGTCAAGCTGATGGTTCTGGGGGGAGGCAAAGTCTATATCTGGGACCCCCCATTTGCTTGCAACATATTGAAAATCCTTGCTTCCAGTTTCCACTCATGTGGGTCCATGAGGTTTCTGCTTAGTCTGCCAGTGTATTTAGTTTTCCTGGCAGGAATTGAGCTTGCAGATTCACTTGGTAGCTCAAGGCTGTGTTCCACAATGCCATGGCTAGTCTGCAGAAGGGGTAAGAATGTGTACCCACCTGCTTGTGTACCACATGACAGTGGTGTTGGCATCTTTACCATTAGTTGCCCTGGAAGAATGTGGTCCTTGAAGGCTGTCACGAGCATTCTGTACAGCTAACATTTCCTTTTGATTTATGTGCACGTGACTTGGGTTCCATTTGTCCTGAATGCACTTTCCTGCCAGGTGAGCCCCCCATGCATAGTCTGATGTGTCTGTTAAGATTTGTGCTGCAGGGGGTAAGGTGAATGGTAGTCCCCTGTTTTGGTGGCAGGTCTCTGCCCACCAAAGGAACTCTAGGCGTAGGCAAGGTACGACAGGAATCCTTGCTTCTAGATCCTGTGAATGTTGACACTATAGGCTTTTGACACCATAGGCTTTTGAGATACCACTGTAGTTTCCTCATATTCAGCCTTGCATATGGAATTAGAAGACTACAGGAGGCCATGAACCCCAAGGCTTGCAGTATTTGCCTTGCAGATAGGCTGGGTTTTTGTGGCCACTTGTTTGAAGTAAGTTGTCAAATGTATGTTTCTCTGGTGTGAGGAAAGCCATCTGGGAAGTTGTATTCAAGCTTGCTCTCATGAATAGAATTTGTTGACAGGGTACCAGGTGGGATTTCTTTTCATTTATAGTGAACCCTAGACAAGTCAGTACCCTTTGAGCAAAGGCCAGATGATTGAAAAGAATGTCCTTGCTTTCTGCCTGAATTAGACAATCATCCAGATATGGGTACATCTGAATATTTCTTTGCTTGCAAAATGCAATGGCTGGAGCTAGGCACTTTGTGAATACCCTGGGCGCAGTGGATGAGCCAAAGGGCAGTGCAGAGAACTGATTGTGCCTGTAGCCTGCTTTGAAGCGTAGGTATCTTCTACAAGACTCCCTGATAGGGATGTGCAGGTAGGCTTCTTTTAAGTCTAGTGTTGCCAACCATGCATCCTTGCCTAGCACAGGAAGCAGCTGAAGAGCCAGCATTTTGAATTTGGAATCACCAGAAAGGTGTTTAGAATAGAAAGGTCCAGGATAGGACACCATGTGTTGCCTTTTCTGGGTACCAGGAAAAGTCTCTAATAGAAACCTTCTCTTTTCCTCTTCTGGTACCAATTGAATAGCCCCCATGTTTAACAGTGTCTGATTTTGGGCCTCGGCCCACTGATTTAGGGGTAGATCTGGCCACATGCTTGGCGTTGGTAACGTGTGGAAATGAAATCTGTATCCTTGGGACACTATTTAAAACCCATTTGTCCTGGGTAATGAGTTCCCAGTTTTTGGCCTGCAGACCAATCTTTTTGCCTAAAGGAGCATTCAGTTGGGAAGTGCTTGGAAGTTTTAAAGTCAAGTCATTGAGACTGTTTTCCATGGGGGCAGTCTTGCTGCTCTCAGGTTTGGGTGCGGAAACCTCCCCACTGCCTAGTCTTGTGTGTCCCTTTGAACTGAAACCTGGGGTTTATGCTGTCTGGGTTTGGCGTAAGACCTGGAGGGGGCTGGAAAGGACCAATTTTTAGAGGGCCAGTGTGTACTAAATCTAGGAGGCTGAACTTGTAAGAAATCTTTAACAGTCTGCATAGATTTAGCTTTATCTTCCATCTTTTTAACAACTTCCTCAGCCTTGCCAAACAGGCGGTCCTGATTTAAGTGAGCATCCAACAATTTAGCTTTAACATGATCAGGCAAAGATTGCTCCTTAAGCAAAGCATGCCTTCTGAACACAGACCAAGAAACAGCAGCCCTGCAAGAGGCCTCTAATGAATCAAATTCACATTGCAAAGTAGGTTTTCCAACCTGCAGCAGAATGCATTAAATCCTGTAATTCTTTATTTTCAGCGCAGTCATGAATTATTTTCTGTTTAAGCAATCCAACATGTTGTTGATACTTTAACATATGAAACTGGCAGTTTACAGCCCTAACGGCCAAGGCTGCAGAAGTGTAAACCTTACATCTATCCAGCACCCTGGAGTCTATCAGAGGGGGATAGGATTTTTAGCAGTAGAGAAGACTTAATGCCTTTGGGTCCCTGTAAAATAGTTTCTGGATCCGCAATAGGATTTTTAAAAAGGAACTTGTGAGAATAAGGAACCCTGTAATATCGGTCAGGTTTTCTGGGAGCAGGAGGTGAAGAATCAGGGGCCAAACTAGATTCTGAAAAGGCATCAATGTCTAGTACAGGAGGTATAGTTAAAGGCCTATGCTGAGGCATGAGTAAGAAATCCCCAAGCCTCTTGAATCAGAAAAATCCTGGCTTTCCCAGTGGAAATGCTCCCTTAGAGTATATGCAAGGTTTCACCAAAAGAAAAATCCTCTGGAGAAGCAGAGGGAATAGAGTAGTCTGCATCAGAATCTTCATAAGTAGAGAAGGGCAAATCCAGATCAGAAAAATCAGAATCCTGTTCAGAAGATTCATAAACAACTTCAGTCCTAGGTCTCTTGGAAGGGGAGGTTGGCTTCCCCTGATTAGAGTTATAAGTTCAGTCATTCTTATTTGTTTTTTTTAGGCACAGAGGCCTGAGCAGGGGGCCTGGGCGTTGGTTTCTTAGGCATGGTTCGAGATTTTGGCCTAAATGAAGGAGGTGTTGGTTTAATATGCAAGTCCGTAGGCCTGAATACACCCTCAGAAGCCGGTGCCTGCACAGCAGCTCTGGACTCATCCAAGGTGGACACATCTGCAGGTTCCACAGTTGAAGCATCTAGAGGCATATGGGTCTCAGCAAAGGCCTGCGAGTCACAAGTAGCGGGTATCAGGGGCTGCGAAAGCACCAGAGTACAGGCGAACTGGCGACTGGCTTAGAAGCGTAGTTGGCAGCTTTGGACCTCAGTGGCCTGTCTTTAATCTTTGCGTTTTTTTGGAATCCTGCTAGTCGGATGGCTAACAGACGACATTTCTGGATAATTAAACAGAGAACTGAAATATTTGGAAGCAAAAATATACAGACAAGATTGTTTTGTGCTTACAGTGCACTGACAGCAAGGAACGTTATGGTCAGTGCCTAGGCAAGGAATACAGTACAAATGAAAATCTTTGAGGTATTTGCTCTCCACAAGTAATGCAATTTCGGTAAGGAGCAAGAAAAAGTTTCTCCAACAGGGTACTTATCTTTAGGAGTTGCCGACCAGCACTTGCTAACTGCTTCTGCACGGGCACCGCATGGCAAGAAAGACGGATGTAATGGCGTTAGCTGCATGTTTTATACTCCTGACGTCATGGAATAAGGGACAGCAACTGACGCAGGACCCAAGACTTTGGTAATCAGGCCGACTGAGGGCTACTGCAAGCAGATAACCCAAATGTAATGACTGCAACAGTGAAACACGAAGATCAGTCTGTGCATAGGACAACTGTCCTCCCACAGATTCCTCCCACAGATTAAACAGTAGTAATTAGAAAAAGTCAAATCCAAGCAGCAAAGTCAGCATAGTTAAAATTGCAGGACCACTACCAAAACAGAACACAAAACCCCCCTGAGGAGTCTAGCTAAGAGAAGCCAATTGCCCCCAGAATAGAGGATCCAACAGCTAAGGAAAGCTGCAATCCAGGTCAAAATGGTTACCATTACCAAAGTCAAGACATTCTAAAGCAAGCATTGAAGCTGTTCATGGAATAGAACCAAATTAGTCACTGGCTAATGGGCCACTACACAGTGCTGGGAGAGCAGTCAATCCATTAAATGGTAGCAGCATACCTCCCCCTACCTTACGCAAGGGAGACGAGCCACTAAACTGAAGCATACATCATGGACACAGGCAACACATCTAGGACCAAAGAAATCAGGATAATTGTCTGTGAACCCATCAGTTTAAGTAGGAATAAGGCAGGGAGAGTTCCTCACACCCATGGCCCTGCAGCACGTAATGGAAAACTCCAAAATCTATAGGCTCAAAGGCAGAAAGGAAAGCCAGGTGAGCATGCAGTCAGTCCCCCCCAGAGTGGAAAGCTTACCTTCAAATGACAGACTAGATCAAAAGAAGCACTTCTAAAAGCAGCTACCCAAGCAGACCTGGGCATCAATCTTAGTTCCACTAGGAAATGCCAACTTTGAATCCTTGTTGATAGGAAGACCAGTGATCCACATGTTACTGTTTTTGAACGTTGTAACTGATAAAATGAGGCAGCACCAAAATGGAAGCTTCTACTTAGATGCCCAAGTGGAAAGTTTCCTAGCAACAGCATTCCCCCAAAAAAGGGTTTGCTTGCAATTAAGTGGATCAGGAGAACCAAGACCTGGGCATGACCTTGAAGTGTAATCTGACAAATATTGTATTGGCCCCCTATGATTTAAGTTTCCTGTACAGCCATGGAACTGACAGCACAACCAAAGCACAACACTGCAACAGAAAGAGGGAGGGGAGCAAAGAGGAAGAAAGCGTACAGTATCCAGACACAAAGTGGGAAACCACCTCCATCCTTTTACCCCTTCCTGCCTGCTGTGTGGCAGAATATTAAAGCACCTCTGAAGATGCACCCCAAGCAAGGCATTAGAAGTCCAACCAAAAGATTAGGAAAAATTTGGAATGAAAGCAAACGTGAATCCAAAGGATTCTGCAATTTTTCCATAGAAGTTACTTGTAACCACTCAACACAAGTGCACACAATCATTTCAATGACTAATCCCCTATTCAGTTCCCTTGAAAAACAGTGAGACAAGGGACTCAGGAAACCATTCTGAAGACAGGAGACCAAAGTCAAGAACCAAACAAAATTCACTCTGGTGACAGGACAGCCCATCTCAAAAGTGAAACCGCGCAAGTGCTCAGACAGAGCAAATGTTATATGGCAAGTATGGATCAGAAATTAGAGAACTGACAAAGGTCAAGAAAGAGGCTGCAGCAAGGAAGCTGGTAATCAAATCCAAAGTGTTCTCCAGGAAACTGTTACAAAACAAATCGCTTTGTTCTTACCCAAAGCATCTTGGAAGATTAGGGGGTCACATTTGAGACCAAATTACAGTGCTCTGCAAAAGCAGTTTCTCCCTAAAATTTGTAGTAGAAAATTGTCAAGCTGATCCAGTCCTTAAAGGACAAATCTTAAGCCACTACCACTCTGGACAGGTGCACACAAGCTTGCTGTAGTCACAGCATCTCCAATACTAGTTAAGAGGTGCTCAAGAGTCTCCTCTTAAGATCCACAGACAAGGTGTGAAAGAAATCCTCCAGTGTTTCCAGTATCTATTCTACCAAGTTAAAACTTAGGACAGATGGGATGCACACCTGGAACCTCAAAAGACTGAGCAATCCACCTTTCTTGCTACAGCTTCAGAGCACTAGAGAGTGCAATGAGCAAGTATAAAAGTACCAATTAGAAGAGGCAATTAAAGATGCATCAACTCTGAGATTACTAGGGTCATGGAAAACTGCATACACATTTGAATCCATTTAAAACCTGTGCTAACTGACAAGGGAGGACCGCATCAATCGCCAGAACTGAAAAAAATGGGGTTCATGGGACTAATTAAGGATTGCACGCACTACAAAACCAAGGGTCCCTGGAGAAGTTAAATCATACCTAGACAGCATCTCTCATAAGGGCCATAGCAGTAAAGAAAGGTGTCTGTGTACACTTGCCATAAAATGCAGATGCTAGAGCATTCACTGTTGCAGTCATCACATTTGGGTTATCTGCCTGCAGGTAGCCCTCAGCCGGCCTGAATACCAGAGTCTTGGATTCCTGCATCGGATGCAGTCTCTTCTATAATGTCAAGTCATCAGGGGTATAAAACATGCAGCTGACGCCACTACGTCAGTTTCTTGCCCCAGACGTCAGGTGCCCCCACAAGGGGAAGCAATATGTTATGGTACCCATACAACAAAAAGCAAATGCACCACAAAGCTTAAATACCCCAAACAAGAAGGAAAGGTAGAGCCAAGAAAAGTCAAGGGGCTGGAGGGAAGGTAACCAGGACTGCAACAGTGAATACACTAACATCTACATTTATGGTAAGTGTACACAACTGTACTGCGTTAGTGTTTCACTGCTGGTCATCACATTTAGGTTGATTCCCAATGCTAAGGAAGGGAGGAGGAAGTTAGAGAGCATTAGGGCCAGCTAATAAGCCCTGCACGACTGCAGTGGCAAAACCAGCTCTGGATTTAGAAAAAAATAGGCATGTGGTAATGCCTGGTGAAGATATGTACAGAGCTCCAGGTAGCAGCTTCTAGGATGTCCCTGGTAGGGACACCTCTTGTAGAGGTAGATGCAGCCCTGGTGGAATGTGACCTTATCCCCTGTGGGGTAAGTTTTCCATGGTGCTTATAGCAGAAAAGAATGCAATGGCCTATCCACTTAGAAATGGTCTTCCCCTCTACCCTTGCAGCAAAGCCAACCAGCAGCTGTTCAGATTTTGAGAGGCTTAGTCCTGTCCAAATAAAATTCAAGTTGTCTGTGCACGTCCAAAGAGTGCAGTATTCATTCTCCTTTGTTTTGTGGATTTGGGAAAAAAGGTAGGTAAATGAATTAACCGATTAAGGGCCACACTAGATGCCATCTTGGGCATAAAGGATTGGTCCTGAGGGAAACCCTGTCTAAATGGAAGATGAAGGGCTCCACTGCCATGAGGGCCTGTAATTCAGACTTCTTGCTGAAGTGATGGCTAGAAGGAAGGCTAAAAGTTCCAATAAATCCACAGAATACACCAAGGCGGATGTGATACAACTAATTTAATGAACGGTAAGCGCCTTCATGCTCTCATGAGCACTTCAGACCATATGAAATCACATTTCAAATACACAGCTTAAATACATAAAATTACAAACACACCTATCACAAGATAAATCACTTAAATAGAAGGAAGGCGGTTTTCCAAGAAAGGAATTTCAACTCTGCAGTTGCAGCTGGCTCAAAAGGAGGGAGAGTGAGCTTTTCCAATACAGAGTTAAGGTCCCAGGCTGGAGTAGGGGCTCTCGGGGGGGGGGGGGGGGGGCCCGAGGAATTGCATAAGCAGGAGGTGAGAAGAGGAGTGGTTCAGTATTATAATGTGCTGAAATGGCAGAAGCATGAATTTTAATAGACAAGGAGGATAGGCCCTTGTGGAGCATTTCTGTTGCGTACTGAAGAATATGAGGTAAGCTGGGCAGTGTTGCGCCCATACACCCAGGTCTGGCTCCAGGAACAGTATCTTTTCCTTTTCAGAATAGGATTTTCTAGTACTAGGCCTCCTTGCCTCCAGAATGACATCCCAACACCTGCTTACTGAGGGATGCTATTGGAGAGCTCAAGGAATTAGCCAGGCTACAAGGTTTAGGGTTTGAAGATGAGGATGCAGAATCTGACCCGCCTGCTGGGACAGCAGGGAAGGGGTCTGAGGCAGGTGCCATGGTTCCAGCAGCGTCATACTGCGCAAGAGGGGGTACCAGTATTGGTGTGGCCAGTCTAGTGCAATCAGTATAGTCCTTGGTTTGTCCCGTTTGATCTTTAGCAAAACCTTCAAGAGGAGAGGTGGAGAAAGGCATAAACCGAGAGGCTTTCCCATGTAAAGGACAGGGCATCCACTTTCCAAAGCTTGACCGTGGGAATTCCTTGTGCAGAATTTGTCCATTTGGTAGTTTTGAGGAGAGGCAAGCCAATCTCTGGGGTCCCCCATTTTTGTTCAAGAGGTTGAATGTTTCTGGTTCCAGTTTCCATTCGTTTGGGTCCAGTTTCCATTCGTGTGGGTCCATGAGATTTCTGCTTAGGTAGTCTGCCAGTGAATTTAGCTTGCCTGGCAGGATTTGAGCTTGTAGGTGCACATGGTAGCTCAAGGCTGTGTTTCACAGAGCCATGGCTAGTCTGCAGAGGGTACGAGTGGATTCCCCCCTGCCTGTTTATGTACCACATAACTGTGGTGCTGTCTGTCTTTACCAGTAATTGTCCTGGAAGAATGCAGTCCTTGAAGGGAATTTTGTACAGCTACCATTTTTTTTGTTTAATATGCAGGTGCATCTGTCTTGGGTTCCATTTGCCTTGAAAGCACTGCCCTGCCAAGTGAGCCCCCCATGCATAGTCTGAGGAGTGTTAGGGTTTGGGTGGCAGGGGGTAGAGGAGCCCTTTGTTGTGGTAGCAGGCCTCCAAGGAATGATAGGAATCAGACTCCAGGCCCTGAGAATGTTGACACCATTTTTTTTTTTTTTTTTTTTTTAAAGATACCATTGCAGTTTCCTCATATGCAGTCTTGCATATGGAATTAGTGGAATGCAAGAGGCCATGAACCCCACAGCTTGCAGAATTTTCCTTGCAGATAGCTGGGTCTTTGTGGCCAGTTTGAAGTAAGTTTTTAAATAAACTTGCTTCTCTGGAGTGAGGAAAGCCATCTGGGAAGTTGTGTTCAAGCTTGCTCCCAGGCATAATGTGTTGGCAGGATACTAGGCGAGATTTCTTTGTTTATGGTGTACCCCAGTGAGTTTAGAAGTTTCTTTACAAATGCCAGATGTTTTAATAGCAGTTCCTGGCTTTCTGCCTGAAGACAATCGTCCAAGTATGGGTATATTTGAATATTTCTCTGCCTGCAAAATGCAATGGCTGGAGCTAGACACTTCGTGAATACCATGGGTGCAGTAGATAAGCCAAAGGGAAGTGCAGAGAACTGAAAGTGCATGGAGGCTGCCCTGAAGCGTAGGTATTTCCTGCAGGATTCCATTATTGGAATGTGCAGGTAAGCTTCCTTTAAGTCTAAGGATGCCAACCAGGCATCTTTGCCCATCACAGGAAGCAGCTGAAGTGTTAGCATCTTGACTTTTGGGATCACCAAAAAAGTATTTAGAAGAGGTCCAGGCTAGGACGCCAGGAGCTGTCTTTTCTGGGTACCAGGAAAAGTCTAATAAAAATCTTGTCCCCTTTCTTCTGCTGGGACAGGTAGAACAGCCCCAACTCAGAAGAGAGAGAACCTCCTGTTGAGCCTCTGCCCACTGATTTGGGGTAGGTCTGGCCAACTATTTGGGGTTGGGTAGGGTGTGGAAGTGGAATTTGTATCCTTGGGAAACAATATTCAAAACCCATTTGTCCTGGGTAATGTGTTCCTAGCTTTTTGCATGCAGAGCATGCTTTCCTTAAAAAAAGTCTGTCATTGTGCCATTTTTCCGTTTGGGGGGGGGTTCTTACTACTCCCCGCTTTCGAAGTGGAAACCCCCCCACTTAGGCCTGTGCATAGCCTGCGACTAACCTAGGTGGTCTGCTGTTCCTGGGTTTGGACTGAGGGGGCCTGGAAGAGGCTGGAAAGGACCAATTCTTTGAAGGCCAATGCCTACTAAATCTGGGAAGCTGTACTTGTAGGAATTGTAACAGTTTGCAAAGATTTAGCTTTTTCCTCCATCTCTTTGGAAACTTCTGCTTTGTTGCCAAACAGGCGGTCTTGGTTTAAGGGAGCATCCAGTAATTTAGCTTTAACATGATCTGGCAAGTTTTGCTCCTTAAGCCATGCATGCCTTACAAGTACAGACCCAGTGACAGCAGCCCTGCAAGACTTCTGAAAAGTCAAAACCACATTGCAAAGTATGTTTACCAGCTTGTTCTGCAGAATGCATTAAATCCTGTAATTCTTTGTGTTCAGCACAGTCAGGAATCATTTTCTGTTTAAGCAGCCCCATAATATGCTGCTGATACTTTAACAAATGAAACTGGCAATTTAAAAGCCTAATGGCTAAAGCAGAAGTATATACCTTCTTACCCCATCTGTCCAAGGCCCTAAAATCTTTATCAAAAGGGGTAGGGTTTATGGGAGCAGTAGCCTTAATGCCCTTTGGTCCTTGGGAAATGGTCTCTGGATCCACAATAGGATTCTTGAAGACGAAATTGAGAGTCAAGTACTCAAATACCAGTCAGATTTTTTGGGAGCTGGAGGTAAAGTATCGTGGGAAATGCTAGATTCCAAGAAAGCATCTACAATGTCCAGAACAGGAGGAATAGCTAAAGGCCTATGTTGATGGAGTAAGAATTCCCTAAGCCTCTTTTTAGAGTCAAGAGTAATCCTGGCTTTCCCAGCGGAAATGCTCCCCAAGAGTGTGCAAGGTTTCACCAAAAGAGAAATCTTCTGGAGGGGAAGCAAAGGGAATGGAATCCTCTGCATCAGAATCCTCATAGGTAGAAAGGGGCAAATCATAGTAATCAGAACAGAAATACCAGATTCTTGATCAGAAGGATTAGAAGGAAAATCAGTTCTAGGTATCTTGGAGGGGGAAGGCTGGCTTCCCCTAATTAACATAAGATCTTCAGCCATTCTAAGCATTCGTTTTTTTAGGCATATGGGCCTGAGCATGTGGTTTGGTAGTCTGTTTTCTAGGTGTGGGTAGAGTTTTAGGCCTGGATGAAGATGGCATCGGTTTAAAATTCAAGTCTGTAGGCCTGAACACACCCTCAGAAGCCGGTGCCTGCACAGCGGCTCCAGACCCAGCCAAGGTAGAGACATCCGCAGGTTCCACAGTCTAAGCAGCACCTCGTGGCATACCGGACTCCGAATGGGTCTCAGTAGAGGCCTGCGAATCTGAAGTAGCAGGTATCAGGGGCTGCAAAAGTGCCTCACTGAGTACCAACGGACTGGCAACTAGCTTAACAGAAGAGTCGTCGGCAGTTTTGGACCTATCCAGTCTGTTTTTATCCTTACTTTTTTTTGGAATATCTGTAGTCGGATGGTTTATCGAAGACATTTCTGGATAGTTAAACAGTACCAAAATAATTTGTTGCAAATATAGGACGAATAGTTCGGGGGGGGTGAACAAGGCACAAAACAGACAGCGAGGGACAAAATGGTCTGGGCCTAGGCAAGGAATGCAGTACGAATGAAAATCTTTAAGGTATTTGCTTTCTACAGGTAATACAATGGTTAACTTTTACAGACATCGGTTAAGAGCAAGAAAAAGGATCCCCAACAGAGTACTTCGCTTTTTTTTGAAGACTTCGGTTCTGAAACTTGAAAATTTCAGGAGTTTGCCAACCAGCACTTGCAAACTGCTTCTGCTTCAGGCACCGCACGGCAAGACTGACGTAATGGCATCTGCTGCATGTTTTATACCAGACAACCTGACATCATGGAAGAGACAGCATCAGACGCAGGAATCCAAGACTCTGGTATTCAGGCCGGCTGAGGGCTACCTGCAGGCAGATAACCCAAATGTGATGACTGCAACAGTGAAACACTAAGAACATCCAGCTTTAAAGTGATAAGAAACCAGTGAGGTCCAACAGCTCCTCACTTCAAGGCTGGAGCAGAGGGGAAAGGAGGAAAGCCAGTACAAGCTAAATAAAGACAAGTGGCCCATACGAGGGCATCATGGTGACGGCACTAAAGTGGGAGCAGTGTCCCCTGCCCACTTCATCAAGGTCTCAACTCTAAGGCCCCCCAAAGATTGGTATTCTTCCCACAAAACAAGGGATTGTGCATACGCTTGCAGGAGTCAGATAGTGCAAGTGTTCACTAGATGAAGATTCATTTGAGACAGCAAGGGCCAAAAGCTAAGCTGGATTGGATGGGACCGATGCTTGCACAAAGCCTGGCACCACATATCTATTAAGTGAAACCCCAATAAACCTGCTGTGGAAGAATACAACTGATGCACTGCTCCAGGACTGCAGACCTGGGTACTGGCTCATCCAAGCAGGGAACACATTTGCTGGGACAGAATCCCAAATAAGTCCTCAGCCAAAAGTAACCCGGACTTCATAACAGAGCGTACTGCTGAGCCATCTTCGTTTTTGCAGCTGACATT
This sequence comes from Protopterus annectens, assembly GCF_019279795.1. Taxonomy (NCBI): domain Eukaryota; kingdom Metazoa; phylum Chordata; order Ceratodontiformes; family Protopteridae; genus Protopterus; species Protopterus annectens. The sequence continues at coordinate 845,130,999 of NC_056741.1, read as the reverse complement.
ACCCATCTTCCGAGGGGCACAGTGTGATCTGGCATAGTGCAGATACCAACAAGTGAAGAGTACAGTATACAGCTGCCTGAGATATGCACTTAGTTCTGCTGAGGTACAGTAGCCTTATGGAAAGCATGCATGGATATGCACATAAAAGGAAAAGGCACAGCCTTTGGCTATGTGATCAGCCACCACAGAGAATGTCCACCTGAATATCCCCCCATAACAGTATTGCACTCCAGGCAAAGACAAAATGGGTCAATCTGCTCTCAAAGTTAACTGGCAAGTGCTGGGGCAGGGGTTAAAAAGAAAATCCAGCCATGTCACTAGAAAAGTAAAGTAATTTTCCAAACCAGGTTATGCTACTACACTGCATAGTACAAACACCCTTCCACCAAACTGAGGGCTTCAGACTTCCAAGACGGCATCCTTAAAATTGCAAGCTTGAAACAGAAGTAAAAACAGCTCATTCAAGTGCTTAACATTTAACCACCAGAATAAACCTTCAAAACATAATCCAAGAGCAATCTAGGCAACAAGCCAATCATAACATACAAGAATACAATAATGCATTGAGGTGACCATACAAAAGTGTAAAAATCTTACACTAACCATAGATGTCCTCTTCCATGTTGCAGTATTCTGTACATATGGGTTTTTTCCTTTTGCTACCCAAACATCTAAGCCACTATACAAGATTTCAGTCACTGTATGGTATGTGGGACGTCTGATGTGGCAGAGTGTGGGCCATAAGTAACGTCTGCATGCACCAACCCTCAGAAATGAGCGCCCCAGTTGGAACCAACCCTTCTAAGGGTAATGCCAGCCCTGTTCCATCCAAAAAGAGAATTGCCGTATACCAGGAGGGGTAGGTGGGTGGGAAGGAATAATGGAAGAGGACATTATGGTAAGATTTTACACAACTTTTCTATGTCCTTTTATTCCCATGTTGCAGTATTCTGTACATACAGGTGAGTGCCAAAGCTCAGAGGAAGGGGGAGGTAGCCTACTAAAATTCTCCAGGAATCCATGGAGGCTAGTCCTGGCAAATCCAGCACTGGCCCTAGAGATGGGGTCTTCTGTGCATACCTTCACCAAACATTACAAATGGCCGCTTCAAGTATAGTGGAAGTGTCCAAACCCCTGAAGAAAGCCCCAGAGGAGGTAATTGCTCTGGTGGAGTGTGCTTTGACAGTACCTTGCAGGGATTTCCCATGGTGTTTGTAGCAAAAGATAATGCCTTTAGAAAGCCATGAAATTGTTTAGATACTGCCTTCCCTGGGGTGGAAGGAGGCAGATTAGCCTGTCTGATGGACCTGGTATTGTGCAGATACATTGCCTGTGCACATCCAGGGATTGAAGTACTCAGTCTCCCTGTGGATTAGGGAAGAAGGTGGGTAGGTGGATGGCTTGATTTAAGGAAAGGTCATTAACCACCTTGGGCATGAAGGGTTAGTTACTGGAGTAGCCCTGTGTGGGATACTAGGAAGGAAGGAATAGCCATGAGGGCTTACAACTCTGACTCTCCTAGCCGAGGTCAAGGCCACTAGGACAGTCTCATGTGCAATGTTTTAGAGACGCTTCAACAGCTGGCTCAAATGGAGGAAGGTGAGCTTCTCTAAAACATAGTTCAGGTTCCATGGAGGGTGAGAATTTTCTCGGTGGTCTGAGATGAAGTACCCCTTAAGGAACAGCTTTGCAGGAAGTCTGGAAGCCAAGGAGGATCCAGAAGGAAGATATGCAGAAATGGCACACAAATGGGTCTTAATGGATCAGAATGCGAACCCTGTCTGAAATAGTTCAGACAGGTGAGTACTAGAGGAGTCTCGCTTTGCAATAGGTTAATTTGCCTTTTGAGGCCATATGGAGAATCTCTCACTTGGGTAAGATTTCCTGGTATTTGGTTTCCTGGCCTCCTGCAGGACAGCAAGCACATCTTCATTGTAAAGGTGTCTGAAAGGGATCAGAATCTCATCACCCTCAGGATGAGGCAAAGTGCCACTGTGGGTGGATTTGGGATCCCTTGTGCTGTGCGAGAAGGTTCACTCTGGGGGGCAACTTGTGTTGACTGCCCTTGGATAGTTGTAATAGGAGGAACCACCAATGCTGTCTTGGCCTATAGGAAGTCACCAGCAAGATTTTGGGTCTGGCCTGCTGAATCTTCAGCAGGACTTTTGAAGGGGGAATGCATAAAGAAACAACCCCTTCCAGGAAATTGAAAAGGCATCTATCACCATAGCCTGTGCTTCTGGTAGTCTGGTGCAGAAGGAAGTTGCCTGTTGTGGAGGAGGCAAACAGGTCTATTTGGAGGTGTACCCAACTGTCAGACCAGGCCCAGGAAGACATCTCTGTGTAGCATCCATTCGTGCCCCTTCATTATGGATCTGCTGATGGAGTCTGCCTGAGAATTCTGTTGTAAATGAATACCGCCTGTAAGGTTACTCCCTGGGAGGTGGTCAGTTCCCACACCAGGAGAGCTAGTCTGCAAAGCAAATAAGATTTGGTCCCCCCTTGCTTGTTGGGATGCCACAGCACTTTGGTAGTCTGTAAAGATTTTTAGGGGGTTCTGGTTGGAAATTGGTTTGGAAGGCCTGCAGGGCCAGTAATATTACCCTCATTTCTCAGATATTGATGTACTCTTTCCTACTCTTTCCTGTATGGCAACGGCCGCACTCCCTGCACTTTTAGGTGCCCCAGAGTTGTTCCCCAGCCTAAGTCTGAAGCATCTGTGTGCATGGTCTGTTTGGGTTGAGATGGCTGTAGAAGACCCAGGTTGGAGGTTCACCTGAATCAACCACCAATGTATTTCCTGTTTGAGGCAGGGTGGGAGGGAAACCCTATACTCTAGGGGGTGGGAATGCGGTACTGACCTGAGGTACCACTGCAGTTTCCTCACATGGAGTCTTGCTAAAGGTAACATGAGATACTGCCTTGCTGTCAGTTCTGTGGTGTAGAAGACCAAAAGCAGGTGTGACAAGCTTTCCACATTTTGGGGTGGAAGGTAGGCTTTCATATCTGTATGGATCCTGCAACCCAAGACAATCTTGTGTAGGCTCCAGTTGGGATTTTGGGAAATTGATCTGAAATCCCAGAGACTGTAGGAGAGTAATGGCAACTTAAGTGTTGCAGGAGTGTCTGTTTGCAGTCTGCCTGAATAAGCAGGTCATCCAAGTTAATGGAATATCTGGATTCCTTTTATCCTACCAAAGCAAATAACTGTAGCCAGACATGTGAAGACTATGGGTGCAATGGCAAGCCCAAAGGGCAAGGCAGAGAACTGAAAGTAAGATTTCACAGTGAACCTCAGGTATTTCCTGAAACTGGGTCTTATTAGGGATGTGAAGGTAGGCATCATGGATGTCCAAGGTGGCCATGAACCTCTGAGGGAGTAGGAGTGGAGAGAGTCAGAAGGTTAGGTACCTGAAGGAAGAGGTTGAGGAGAGGTCCAGAATTGGCCTCCAGGGAGGGTCTTTTCTTGGACCAGGAAAATCCTGGAGTAGAAACCTCTTCCTACTGCAGACAGTGGAACTGTTTGAATGGTGCCTTGAGTCATCAGGTTGTCTAGCACTGGTCGTAAATAGGGGGAGCTGTGGGATAACCTGGCTCCTTCCCCTAAAGAGAGTATGTACCCATCTATTATAGAAAGGGCACATTTGTCTGAAGTGATGAGTCTCCACACTTGGGAGGCAGTGAGACTTGAGAAAGGGATAGAGGGAGAAAGTGGGGACTTCCCAAGGTTGGCAGGTGGTCACAGTACCTGCCCTGTCTTGAAAGGGCAGCCTCTGGTAGGAGTGGGTTGCTTCCTAGAGGTTTATCTAGGCCTAGTACAGGAAAGCAGGGCATGCCACTTTTCTGATAAATTGTGCTTGGTCTGGATAACTCCTCTGGAAATTTTGGAATAAGGGAGCGTTTTAGGTCCTGCATCTTTCTCCTTTTGTTGTAAGGCCTTAAGTATGCCACTTTTGCTCTAAACAAGGCTGTATTGTTAAAGGAGCATCAACCAACTTAGCTCCACCATCATCATCTGGTAGTGGTTGGAGACGTAGCCAGGAATACCTTCTTAAGGCAGATGCTGCGGACCTGGCTTGAGGCTTCAGCAGCATCACAGCTGCACTTGAGAGTGCTTGATAACCCAAGAAGTAAGGGCAACTCAGAAACACAGTTAAGCTTTGGCTGCAAAGTCAGGGGACTTTGACAATTCCTTGGAAATCTTTTCCAAAAGGGATGACTAATATTTAGCCATGTGTGTCTGAATCAGTTCTGAAAGCCAGAGTAGCAGAAGTATAGATTCTTGCCCAAGCGCTCCATGGTTTTGCAGTCTGTCAGCAGGGTGGTGGAAAGCAGAATTTGAAGCCTTGTCAGTTGAAATGGAAATTGTGGCAGGGTCTGCAGCAGGGCACGTAGGAACTGAGACTGCAAAATTCCTATCAGGTCTGCAGGGGGCAGAGTCCAGGTTCAGAGATGCTGCCAAGAAGGCATCCAGCATATGAAAGGGATTCTTCAGAAGAGTATTCTTCATCGTCCCTCAGAAGGATGAGGCCTGGGGGTCAGGGATTGGAGGAGGAATTGTGATGCCCCAGGAGTGGTAGGCCATAAAGACATTAAAAGGCTTTGACTGAAAGTCTGCCAATCCAGAGTACTTTCAGGAGCAGGAGATGCATGCTTTTTTTCTTTGAGAGATGGCCTAGCAGGTGTCTGAACAGTGGAAGGCCTAGTGTCAGACACCTGCAAGGAGATGGAGGGGTCTGACAGTCCTAAAAATTGCAGGTTCCCCCTCAGCAGAACACCTGAAAAGCCTCCATGGATGTGCCCTCAGACCAAGACTGTGCAGCTTCCGTATAGGTACCTGCTGTATCCAAAGTGGCAGAATCCAAGCCTTCAGTCAGCCACAGGCTTAGGGTCATATGGAGGAGGCGCAGCAGCAGTCTTAGACCCGACAGTCTTGGCCTTTTTAAGCAGTTCGGTAGGCAAGTTGGCAGTACCTTCTATACACTAAACAGACAGTTTCAGATGTTGGTTTTCTCAACACAAGTTAAGCACGTGGAGATGGCTACAGAGAGTTTTGGGCACAAACACCTGGCAAGACTGTGCAGGCCTTGTAGTCATGCAACCTACCTAAACAAAACATCCTTGTGAAGTACCCGACTACGCTTACACTTGCCCTTTCTGGATGACATGAACAAGCATTAGAAACAATGACTGAAAATGTTCCCCAATGGGGCACTATCTGATTTTTTCTAGAATCAAGACACCTGGGAAGGCAGAACACCCAATGTTTGACCGGCAACTGAGTTCTGTGGTCTGGTGCATGCAGATGTCACTTTCATGGCCCACGCCCTGTTAGCCATGTCAGATGTCCCATGCACCAATGACTGAAATATTTTGTATACTGGCGAAACAGTCTGGTAGCAAGAGGAGACCCATATGTACAGAATACTGCAACAGAGTAATAGGACATCTACAGCTTGCCCCCAAACTAAGGAAATAGTTCTCTAGAAATATTTCAATAAAAAGACCTTCACTGGAATCAGTGACCTTATGGAGGTCCTAGGGCTCCAATCCTCTGAACACCTATGAGTGAGCCTATCTCATTTTCTTTAGAAAAGCAGTTTTCTGTATCGGCAAGCTATAGTTCTACAATCAATTTTACTTATTCATTGAGAGTAGTTAGACTGACCAATATTCAGAAATCTAAGGAACTTGCCACCTAAAATTACACCTTCATTCACGTGCCAAGTTAGTGATCATGTTTTTACAAAACTGAGTTTGTGGCAAAGCCTGCCAAAGCAAGCCAACTTTGGACAGCTGTCCATAGTAAAACTACTAAAATGAACTTCTGGAATGAATAGGTTCATAGGTTGATACTAGGCCATCTGCCCTAGGGCATTTACAAGCCTAGCCAGAGTGTGTTTGGCTTTCGCCACCCTTCTTAGGATTAGTTGACTGTGCCTCTGTATAGTAGGTCACAGAAGATAGCCCATTTAAGGTTAATCCAAAACAGAACATCCTGTTCTTTGGCAACACTGCACAAAATAAGCAGAGTACTAAATTTATTTTGTCAGCTCACTACCCTGAGGAGGTGAGGTGGGGTGTAGTGCAGTGCATAGCCACAGAATAGCAGTCACTGTAGAAAACCAAGTACACACCATTACAGGCATGTGCAATACATACTGGAAAATGCTTAGCAAGGTAGCCAGTAGAAAAAGCCCTTCATGCTAATCAGAATACCGCTGTACTAGAACACCTACCCACTTGCAAAAGACTACTTAAAGTAGTATTTTTCCTGCTTACTGAGCCCCGGCCCAAAGGAGTAGGCCACTTAGGTGTTGGGGAAGTAGGACAGTCTCTCCAAGACATACGACAGCTTTGTAAGAACCAAAAAAAATCTGTAAGAAAGCTAGATACGACTAACAGAACATGCATGTTCCAAAATTCATCTAAAAGCTTAATGTTACCAGAGTACAAAAAATGTATTCTTGATAAATGTTCCTAGGTGAAAGACACTTATGGGCTTCTCTGCTTGCACCCTGCACTAGGCGGTCAGAAGTTCAACTATGCATCTTCACAGTACAGTATATGCAAAGACTGGACACGCAACAAGATTTAGCCACCATATCAAAACTAGCAGAACAGAGTTGGGAGTAAACCGGAATTGTTTGTGGCATAACATTAACCCATGAAAGGAAGCAATACACAAGGAGGGACTCTACCAATATCTTGTGTACCTGAATAGGCCAAAACATTACAAGGAGGTACCTACTATAAACTACTGTATGAGATGTAGATGTGAAGTTTAAACTACAGAACTACCTCAACAGTGGCCTGACAAAAGTTAAACTGCATTTGTCTCAGTTCTCTGAATACTGTAAAGTAGCAGTACTGTGGTTAAAGGTATTAATGTTCCCACTTACTTCAAGCTATACAGAGACCATACTCTATAGGTCACAACACTAAAATTTTACAATAGTCCTACCCAAGTTTCTCCTCCTCCAGTCATGCACAATTCATACTGGGTTTTGGTCAAGTGCCTTAAACGCAACCATCTAGAACCAAGTTAGCCATCAATACCCTACCCCCTCAGCTAGAAGCAGACCATTCTACATTAGCCCTCTCCTAAAAAAACGAGTCTCCCATCTTGATGGGTGACCAACTATGCACTGGTGTTGCAAAGCAAGAGGCTGTGGACAACAGTCTTCAGAAAGATGGACTACGCTAATCTAACCACTGCTAGCACCTTCTACTAGGAATGGCCCTATCCTGAATTCAAGGTTAGCCCCCCTTCCTTTCAGTAAATCTACAAAAAAGTGACCGCTGTCCAGCCCTCCACTCCAAAATTTGGACTTGGGTGCCCCTAATAGAGGTGAAGCAGAGTGCAGTATGCAGCCCTGCTCTTCCATCTGCAAGAAGTGTAGAGCTTCAAATATTCCAGCTTTTTTGAAAAATTTTTTGGCACACTTGTAAGTTCAAGGACTACTACACTGCATCACTATACCCTCCTGTCCTTATCCTGAAGTTGTTTGCAAGCACACTATATGCAGTCTCTCAACCACCAGTATGTCATTCATCTACCAGCTTGGCTATTCCCTTACTGTTCAAACTGAGGAACAAAACATGCATGTTTAACTTTCTAAAAGATTGATCATGCAAAAAATGATGGATCTGTAGCTATGCCAAATCCATTTTTGGAACCTCTACAAATCTGGTAGGAAAGACACCCCTTCCAATAAACCTGGACATATCACTGGAATAAAGCAATCTCAACGCAGTGAAAGAGGCCTACATCACTTACATTTCCTGTTAAAACCATTCGCGATGCTTGCCCCAACATCCAACCCTAAAAAGTGATCATGAATTACCAAATCTACAGGTAAAACAAGTGCAAAAAATGGCTTCTGTAAATGTGGGAAGCTTCCCCGCACCACCTACATTCCTTAATTCCAGTTACACAGCTATGGCCAAACACACTGTAGGCAGTATATACAGTAGCTACATAAATATTGCACTATAAAACAAGAAGTGGAGTCTGGGAAGAGATTTTAAGCAAGAGGAAGAATGCCTGGCAAAATATACTCAAAGTACTTCCCTCAACACTAAACGTCCTCAAACCTTTTACTACCCCACCCATTAAACCTACAAACCAGCCTACTCAAATTTTATGCCAAGCCTGGATCAGAACCTTTATCCCAACAGCTGAGAATACAATGCTAAGTGTTCTGTTCACATTGATGCTCATTTCCATATTTGAGCATCAGCTGCCACAGTGCCAGCCTTCATCCCCACCTTCCCATACTAATGCTTAGTCACATTTACAACCACAACCTAATTTTAGCATTTCCATATTAGCATGGTCTTAAAGGCACAATGATTCAACTACCTTACACACTTACCTACCAGAGCCATGTGGCATGACTCTACTGAAGCAGTTTTTGAACAGTTTGGCCTCTCTATTCCATACATCCCTTTCAATGGATTCAAATTTCAAAGACTACATCTGACAAACTTGGCTTTGCACAGTCTTTACTTTCCACTGTAAAGTAAATACCAGTTTCTCCCAAAATTCCATTTTAGCTCCCTTTGGTTAGTTGCAGGTAGTTTGCGTTGTCTTGTTACACTTGGGCTGCAAGCCAAACCAGATATTTTACATTAAGGTGTTTTTCTGCACCCTTGTGGTAGAAGTGCACTGATCTAACCTGTCCAAGTTGGGGATTGCTGGTGAAAGGCTTAGTACGCTTTCCTAATTGGTAATTAGCTTAAACCTCTTTGCCCCTATTTAAGCCTTCTGTTTGCGACGTACTGCTCTTCACTCAGTGGCAGTTAGTACTGCCCTATATAGGCACAAAAGCCTAGCAGCTCAGTTTTTCCCTTAACAGCTGGTGAAACCCAAGCTTCTCTGCTGCTCTAGAACAATTAAGGCAACACTGCTCAGTGTACAACTGATCGATCAACTTTAGCCTACACAAAGTACATGTCCCTAGTCTTAGCACTACAAGCACAGTCCTGTTAAATTAATCCACCATCTTCCCTAACACAAGGAAAACCTGCAATCGTGGACATGCGTTTTCCCCATCATCTCTGGCCAGCCTGATACACATGGGCATCCTGAGGTAATGCAACAATTCTCATGTATACTGAGCCACTTACTCCCAAAAAATACTTGGAATATAGTTGCAGTATGAAATTGGAAGCAAGACCTCCTACATAATAAAATTAATGCCAAAACAGGTTTGTCAGGAGACTTCCCACACTATACAAGGACATGACAAACCCACATAAAAGTGGTACTCACTAGTAACTTAAGCCTCCCAAATGGGAAACAATTACACAAAGCAAAAAGCCACTAAACATCACACACCTCAACAAATAAGCCCATAGGGTGTTACACCACAACACCTAAAGTACTGGTCACAGGTGACACTGCTGCAAGAAGCACTGATGTTACCCCTCTCCAGGTTAGGTAAGGAGCAGGTTATGGTTAGTTGCCTGTCAGGTGCCAGGATTCGTCAAGTCACTCAACCACAAGTACTGGTATGACTCCCTCCATGTGGGGGACAATGAGATGTACATCACCGACTACAACAGGATTAAGCTTAGATTGCGTCAAAGGCAGGTATAAGCCTAGCCTTAAGCAGCATTCTACCTTATCCAAGGTAGAGGTTAGTCCATCACTTTTTGTTGTGACAACTGGCTTAGCTGCTAGTGTCAGTCCAAAGGGATCCAATAACATCCTGGGAAGACATGGTACACAGGCCACACTGCTTTGCCAGAGATGGTTTGCACCTGTCTCTAGGCTTTTGGATACCAGCAAAGGCATTAGCCACCCCTATTGTACCTTTAAGCAAATGTCAAAAAAATCAACCTCCCAAAATAAAATCTAGATAAACTCAAGGTACTGATGTTTAATGCTAGGAGTAAAATTGTACTCCCTGGAAGCACTCCTCACTTTTGAAGATACTGTCTGAACGACTGCACAGACGTCAGCAAGACAGTCTTCTACTTCCAACAACCCTTGTGATAATTACATAACTCATCTGATTAACCACCTGGCTTTTATCTGCCACATCTCACTCTCCTCAAAATTAAATTAAAAACAGAGTAAAATGAATTGCTTTTATAGAACTCCATTGCAGGGACTCCCATCAGAAAAGTGACAAAACACTAAGCAAACTTGTACTTCTTGATGCTCAGTAGCCAATGGCCTGAAGTAGGAAGGAAAGAAGCCACTGCTTTGCAACTAACCTCTGTCTGAAATTTTACTGACTGAAGATATTTTACTAAATATGAAACTTTAAAGACCAAGTGGCCCTCAAGAAGGAACAAAACTAGCACAGAAACAGTGCTATTAACTACACAAGTGTCTACACAGGATCATTTCCCAAGAAAAGCACTCTTGTGAAGTGCGTGCCTTGCACAAAACATCTCACTCACCTTCACCTGCATCCTTTGTATCCACTGTAAACACTGCTGGCTTGTTGACTGTGCCGTGGATCAGTCCTGGCCCATATGCAGTCACATTACCACTGTTGACATAGTCCACAAAGAACTGCAGAGGACTTCCTGTAAAAACAGAACCAGGTAAGTTAGCACTGCTAGAAGAGCATCTCATCTGGGGTAATGTCCGAAATTATGCTCAAGCTTTACAGAAAGGTTCTGGGCACTGTAGTTATTTTAGTTAAAAAGGCAAATTAAAACCCTCTGTACCTGGGATATGTACTCCGTCATACTTTATGCCCATTTCATGAAGACCTGCTTCTGTTGGGGCATACCTTACAGTAACTGTACCATCCTTGTTGTCTGTTATGTCTGGTTTTGCAACTTTTCCAGATGGCATGGACACCTCTCCTGTATAAACAGAAAAGTACAAAATGCAGTACAAACCTAGTTTCAGTGCTCTCTACAACAGTCTGACCATTTGTAAGACACCATTACAAACGTACTTGCTACTGCCGAAGAAAAGCAGACAATGGCAAGGACGAACTGTTCACTACGTCAAAGAGTTCTGTGCCAAGCCATAGTTGCATTTCTATGTATGTAGTCAATTTTTAAATGCATTCAAAATTTCAGCTTCCTGACCTCTTCAGATCAGTCTTCCAACAAATGCAGATGCATCTACAAATCATACAGCCTAAACCCCCCCCAGTCACCGATAGACACTACTGGTAACCAATTCTGAAAACAGCAACGCTTTAAAATGCTTGTATACTTTTAAATGTAAACCTGTAAATTGCCATTGTACTTCCTGAAAAAAGGAATCCAAGGCTGCATTCCAACTAAAAACACAAACAGAACGAAGTTAAAAAATTCCCCATACATGATCTACTTGTACATGCTAAACAAACTTGTAAAAAGGCACTATACCACAAATTGAAAGCGTTGTACCAAGTTAAAGGACTCCAGCAGGTTTCCCCAGCCTCAGAAGCAAAAAGTGACAATTGGCATACACATTTTCCAGCTTTAGTGCATCCAGTATACCTCAGCAAGTAGAAACGAAATGTAGAATGGCTGAAGAGTTCCTCCCACAATAAGGCATTGAGAATTCGTAGCCACTGTCCGAAACCATACAGGCAACATTCACATATCCAATGACTAATGAATCAGTGGGCATATAACCACACACCTTTACTACAGCAATCATGTCGATCCCTTTAAATGCACACCAAATCACAAAGCCAGACTACCTACAGCTGACTACATCTGCTGAAGACTTCATTCTTGGGCAGCTAATTATGGCAGCAGATTGATGCACAGATATACTGCATAAAAGATTACTTTCAAAACAGTAACTTTTGCAAATGCTGTCTCTTCAGAAGACATAGCTCTCAACCTTCCATTTCCAAAATGAAGAACACTTGCCCTCAATGTGGAACAAATGGGCAAAATATGGAACACATAGTAATGGCTTACTAACTACTCCACCTAGGAAGGCCATAGGATGGTTAAAATATGCTGGTTTTACTTAAAGATCTTTTAATGAATTAATATGACATTTCTATTTACCATTAGTTTCACTTAAAAAAAAATCCTAACACTGAATGTGAGAGTCTTTCAATGTGGACCATGAACTTTAAAACCCCAAATGAGGTACGTTCCTCGTAATGAGGTACACTTGAGGTATGTCAGAACACTACCAGCCATGAGAGCTAGTGTCACCATCACTAATTTTCCTTTACTGCAACTAAAATTATGGCAGTAAAAAGCAAAGCCAGAACAGACATCCCTAACTTTATACAGCACCAGTTTAGACCAATGGTATGTCTAGAGAGTTATCTTCACACAAGTCACACAACAGCTTAACTGAAACAGCAATTTTTAGTAGCTGGTGATACAGTTAGGGGTTGACACATTCTTGCATCTAGGAAACAAACCATGTGCAACAGCCATTTGTCCTCACTTCCAAGTTAGACAGTTATACTAGAAGGTTTAAATTCAAGCTTTTAAATGAAGCGAGGCATATGGGAAAAGTTACCTGCTGCTTTTCTACTCTACAAGAAAAACTAGATTTCTAGGCATGTTGAGTTCTAACCAAAGTCAAACACGAGGGGATGGGCACCTGCCTCATCTGATGTGCTGACAATAAGCAAAGTCACAACACATTCAAGCCCAAGACATCAATGCTGCAGCCTTCACATCATGAAGCCATGTGGCTTGGTCAAGCAATAGATTCCAGGCTGTTCTGTGGATATCCCTACCCTGTTCCTGCACATCCCTAGCTAAAATGTGGCCCCTATAAACCTATTCTTATAACTTGTATAAGCAAGATGCAGGCCACAAACTGCAAGTCTGTAGAGTGCAAGTGCAGCATATCTACCAGTTGGAAAAATATTGCAAATCTACCATTTCAGCAAGTACCTTTCACGACTTTTCATCCTGAGCCATGTTCTTAAGCCAGGCTTCATGCAGTCCTAAGCACAGGTGGTTTACCTCGAGGCTGAAGGCAACAAAGTATTGGCAAGCCTTAAAACAGACAAAGTCTTCACAGGATACCAACCTGGCAAATGTAGCTTAATCTCCTCCACAAAGTCTTCCCAAACTGTGTTTATTGCAACTTCCATTATCAGCTCATCTAGCAGGTACTTACACAGCACACAAGTAAATCCTTTATATGACTAAAGGATCAGTTCTAATGCTCTAGTCTTTGCCCAGACCCCTTTTCATTCTAGACAAGGAGTACGAGAGGGGAACCTATAACAGAAAGGCAATAAGTAGGCCTGGTAGTGAGGTGCTGCAGTTAGGTACCCAGTCAGTTTTTGCCTTAGCTGGTAGGTCCCCTTTTACATTCCCGGGTAACATGGGTGGAGGAGGCAAGTCATGAGGCCCTTTAAGACAGGTGCCAAAATCTACATCAGCCCAGTTTGGACGCTCAGTGTAATGAATATAAACACATTTAAAGTAGCCAAATATTTCCCTGCTGTAGGAGAATGTCAAAAATGGCCTGGCACATATGCCTATAAAAAGCCATTCTAACCACAGACACAACAGGTTAAAATATCCTGCAGAATATGTACTCAAGACTTTACAGAAAGCCTTTATTACCTTTGCCAAGTAACCCACCAATGTGAATTTCAATAGCGTTCAGAATTAAAGCTTGTGCCTGTGCATGGCAAGTAGCCTCTGAAAAACAGAGTTCCAGCCTAAATTTTTTAAGCAACTCCTCTTGGTCTGAAATCTCTCCTTAATCTTAAGGACTCTTGCTTCCGGCATAAAATTAAAACCAGGAATAAAATGATCTTCAGTGCAGAGACCACCAGTCTGCACAGATCTTTGATACAGTTTTATCCATGGGATTACTGAAGAGCCAATGAGACTACATCAACACGTCTTGAAGCAAGGCCTGCTTCTGAAAGAATACATGTCCTTAAGACCAGTGCTTCCACGAGCATACAGTTAGTCTTCCAAATAAGGACTACAAAAAAGCCAGCAATGACCACTGCTTCAAACAGCCTCCATGACGAGGTTAGGGTACACCAAGTCATCTTTAGTGTCAGTCTTTGTCCCAGATTGCACGCTGGTTGCTAAGTGCAAAGAGAATCTTGAACCACTCTCTCTTCATCTAGGTATCAAGATGGAGACAAAGGTGGTGAAGGAAGGTTTCAGAGACTAAGACTCCAGACCTTTGTCAAGATGGGTACTGACAAGCAGACTGAATACTAGAGTGCAAGTACTAGAGGAAAAAGTCTCCAAGTATGTAGACCAAGTCTTGGAAATATTTTGCAGTTCAACATTTGCAAATCAGTCCCCAAAAAGGAAAGCAACTTGCTTGGAGGTATATCACAAGCGCAGACATCTGAATACAATGTTCAAACAGCAGGTCAACCAGAACGTGTGTGCAGTGGTAGGTCTGACCTTGAAGCAGTGAAGTACTGACCCAGGATTCACAGCAGTTTGAACAATGAATCTCAAGTGGGGATTTAGTCACTACTGCACTTCACCAGGTAGACCTGAAACTCTGCCTGAAGCACTTCAGAATGCAGACTAAAGCCCATCCGATGGTCTTGCATAATCTCACCTTGGATGCACACCTCAGGGGCTGTAGGGTTTACAGGGTTTATGTCCCCTTAATACGTTTCCCTACTATGAAGACTGGCTAAACACCCACTACAAAGTGTAGTGCACGTACTTATTCCTTACACATACAACATGCAGTAGTGCTCATCTACCCTACAATGTGCAACATGGCATTCCTGCAACTGGACTGACTTCCTCTCTAGGATAGATGGACCTGAAAACAGGTGCCTCCTACCCATCCTGGCTCATCTAGTACCAATGAAGTTAAAAACTTTGATCTAGCAAACCCGCAATAATCAAGTGGGATTTTAAATTACATTCTTCCACAAAAGGTTATTGATTAATTAGAAAAAGGGACGTTAAAACAATGTGCAAAAGGGCTACAAACCCCAGGGTAAGAGCAGGAGGATAGTACTGTTTTGGTACCTGCTAGATAATATAACATGCACACGTCAAAAGCACAGCATGCCAAAGCTGCCACTCTTGCTACAGAAGAAATTTAGATAGGCAACACTGCTGATATAAACTTCACTAGGGTCCTCCACACCAACTCATTCAGCTACAGCATGAAGCATCCCCTTTTCAAAAGTGGCAAGAGTCAAAGAAGCCAAGATACTGAATCACCCCATTCAGGCCAACAGGCGTCATCTGGAAGCAAATAAACATACGAAGCTAGCAAAATAATGTTCCAATATGCAATAAACCACTTGAAACCAAAAATAACCATAAAAAGCACAATGAGACATCTGTTTTAGCGTAAACAAGTACAGTTGTGTACACTTACCAGAAATGTAGATGTTAGAGTGTATTCACTGTTGCAGTCATTACACTTAGGTTATTCTGCTGGCAGGCTACCCTCAGTCAGCCTGAATTACAAAGTCTAGGTCTGGTGTCAGTTGCTGTCACCTCTTCCCCGTCAGTGTGCCAGGGGTATAAAAGATGAAGCAGATGCCATTTTCTTCAGTTTTTCTTGCCCCAGATGTCAGGTGCCCCCAAAAAGGGAAGGCTAAAACAATTTGCCAATAAAATATGCATGCACCAAAATATATAATACCTTCATCTACAAGCAAATACACCACAAAGGTTGTATAGATTAGATAAGAGCAGCTAAGTAAGTTCCAGCAAAAAGAGATGGGGGATGGTGGGAGGGTAAACCTGGACTGCAACAGTGAATACACTACATACATCTACATTTATGGTAAGTGTACAGAACTGTACTATGTACTTCGTGTTTCACCGTTGCAGTCATTACACTTGGATCAAATCCCAAAGCTATGGTTGGGAGGCTGGAGATAAATAGGATTAGGAGCGGCTACGAGGCCCTGCAGAACTGCAGTGGCAAAGCCTGCCCTGGATTTAGAGCAGAGTGGTAAGTGCTAGTGCTTTGTAAAGGTGTGCACTGAATTCCAGGTAGCAGCCTCTAAAATGTCTTTGGTTGGTACTCCCCTGAGGAAGGCTGAAGTGGCTGCTGCTCTGGTAGAATGTGGCCTAATGCCCTCAGGCACTGGCTTGCCATGTTGTGAATAGCATAAACAAATGCAGTGGCCTATCCGCTTTGATATAGTCTGCTTTGAGATGGCCTTTCCTTGTGATCCTGCAGCATATGCCACTAGTAATTGTTCAGTTTTTCTGAGCTTTGGTTCTGTTCAAGTAGAAACATAGCTGTCTGTGCATGTCCAAAGAATGCAGAATTCTCCCCCTTATTCTGTGGGTTTGGATAAAAAGTTGGCAGATGAATAGTTTGGTTAAGGGCCACACTGAGCACTACCTTAGGCATAAGTCAGGTTTGTTCTCAGAGAAACCCTGTCTGGATATAAAAAAGGTTCCACAGCCATGAGTGCCTGTAGCTCTGAGACTCGTCTTGCAGAGGTTATTGCCAGGAGCAGAGCTGTTTTCCAAGATAAAAAAAAATTGTCAGCTGTAGCAGCTGGTTCAAAAGGGGGCAGAGTGAGTTTTTCCAAAACATAGTTGAGGTCCCATGCAGGTATTGGTGATCTCCCTGCATTTTTGGCTCCTCTGAGGTATTGCCTTAAAGGATGAGAAAAGATTGGTGGCTCTGTATTGTAATGAGCCGAAATGGCAGAGGCATGAATTTTAATTGATGAAAATGATGGGCCTTTGTCCAGCATCTCAGTTAAGTATTGCAAAATCTGAGGAATACTTGGTACTGCTGTGTCAATTCCTTGTGCCTGGTTCCAGGCACAGAATCTCTTCCATTTTTCAGCATATGATTTTCTAGGTCTCCTGGCCTCCAAATTACATCCATCACCGCTTTAGTAAGGGGTGTGTTTTGTAGGACTAAATTATCCGCCATGCAGCCAGATTTAAGGTCTTTAGTTGGTTGTGCAGGATCTGATTGTTTTGTTGGGACAGTAGGTGAGGTATTTGAGGTAGGGTCCAGGCTGGGCACTGAGACAAGCTCCCTAGGATTGGATACCAGTACTGGCAGGGCCAGTCTGGGGCAATCAGCATAATTTTTGGCTTCTCTTGTCTGACCTCTCTTGTCTGACCTTTAGGAGTACCTTGGAGAGGAGTGGCAGTGGAGGAAAGTCATATACTGTTAAGTGTTTCCAGCTGAAAGATAGGGCATCCACTTTCCATGCTTGTCTGTGATAAGTCCTTGTGAAGAATCTCTTTAGTTGGCAGTTGTGAGGAGAGGCAAATTGGTCTATGTCTGGGCATCCCCATTTCCTTGTTATGTTGAAGATTTGTGGATCCAATTTCCACTCATGGGGATCCATGAGGTTTCTGCTTAGTTTGCCAGAGTATTTTTCTTTCCTGGCAGGAATTGTGCCCGCAGATGTACTTGGTAAGTCAATGCTGTGTCCCACAAAGTCATGGCTAGTCTGCAGAGGGGGTAAGAATGAGTGCCTCCCTGCTTGTTTATATACCACATGACCATCAGTAGTTGTCCCAGATGAAGTAGGTCCTTGAGGGGCAGTCAGAGCATTCTGAACAGCTAGCATCTTTTTGATTGATATGTAGATGCATTTGGTTGGCGGACCATGTGCCTTGAATACATCTTCCTGCCATGTGTGCCCCCCCAGGTATAATCTGATGCATCCATTGTCAATGTCTGCCTGGCTGGGGGGGGGGGTAAGGTGAAAGGCTGTCCCTTGTTCTGGTGATAGGCCTTCGCCCACCATCGAAACTCCTGTTGCAGGCAGGGAATTAGTGTAATTGTTTCCAGGCTGTGTCAATGCTGAGTCCAAACACTTTTTAGGTACCACTGAAGTTTCCTCATATGCAGTCTTGCATATGGAATTAATAGAATGCAGGATGCCATGAAGCCCAAAACCTGCAGAATTTTTCTTGCAGATAACTGGGCCTTTGTTGCCAACATTTTGAAATGGGTAGTCAGTTGCCTTTGTCTGGTGTGAGATGAGCCATCTGGGCAGTTGTATTTAAGCTTGCACCCAAGATTACTACCTCGAGAGGGTATTAGTTTTGATTTTTGTTCGTTGACTGTGTACCCTAGGCATGGTAGTAATCTCTTGGCATGGTAGTAACCTCTTTACAAATGCCAGATGCTGTAGTAGAATGTCCTTGTTCTCTGCTTGTATGAGCCAGTCGTCCAATTAAGGATATATTTGTATTCCTCTGTCTGCAGAATGCAATTACTGGTGCCAGGCACTTTGTGAAGACCCTGGGCGCAGTAGATAAGCCAAAGGGTAGTGCAGAGAATTGGTAGCGCATTGAGCCAGCTTTGAATCGGAGGTATATTCTGCACGATTGTCTGATTGGGACATGCAGATATGCCTCTTAGGTCTAAAGTCACAAGCCAAGCCTTCTTGCCCAGCATGGGCAGATGCTGCTGTAAGGTCAACATTTTGAATTTTGGTATATCCAGATGTGTTTAGAATAGGATAGATCCAGTATTGGCCTCCAGGCTTTGTCCTTTCTGGGTACCAGGAATAGTCTAATAAAACCCTTGTCCTGGTACTTGAATGGCCCTGTCTGATGGATAAGACTTGTTTTTGTGCCTCTGCCCATTGGTTTTTTGGTAGGTCTGGCCAACAGTTTGCCCTTGGCAGGGCATGAAAGGGCAACTTGTAGCCCTGTGACACTGTCCCAAGACCCATTTGTCCTTGGTTATGATGTGCCAATTGAGAAAGTGCTAGTTTTCCCCCTAAAGGTGCTGCCAGAAGACAAGTGCTTGGCGCAGGCAGGGGGAAGTCATTGGGACAGTTTCCTGTAAGGCTGTGATTTGTCTTCTCCACTTTTGGGGGTAGAAGCACCCCATTGTTTAGACCTGTATGGTCCTTGGGGCTGGGATCTGCCTCTTGGGCATCTGTATCTGCCCCTTTGTGTCTGACACTGGAAAGGACCAATTCTTTGTAGGCCAGTGTCTGCTAAATCTTAGAAGCTACACCTGTAAGAAATCCTTGACCGTTTGCATAGATTTAGCTTTGTCCTCCATTTTCTTTAACACCTCTTCTGCTTCAACACCAAACATATCATGCTGTAATGGAGCATCTAATAATTTTGCTTCAACATGATCTGGTAAATTTTGTTCCTTTAACCAAGCATGTCTCCTAATGACAGAACCAGTGACAGGAGGCCTCCAAAGAATCAAAGCCACATTGCAAAGTATGCTTTCCAACTTGCTCAGCTGCGTGCAGTAAATACAGCATTTTTGTTTTCTGCACCTTCAGAATTTAACATTTTCTGTTTAAGGAGTGACATGATATATTATTTGAGCATATGAAATTCACAATTTAAAGCCCTTATAGCCAAGGTAGCAGAGGATCTTTTTCCCCCCATCTGTCTAATGCCCTAGAATCCCTGTCTGAGGGAGTAGGGTTTTTTGCAGTGGATGCCTTGACCCCTTTGGGACCCTGAGAAATAGTTTCTGGGTCAGCAGCAGGGTTCTTGAAAAGGAATTTATGAGTCAGGCACCCTATAGTACCCATCTGACTTAACAGGAGCTGGAGGTAAAGAGTCAGGAGTCAGACTGGACTCTGAAAATGCATCTACAATATCTAACAGGCGGAATAGCTAGGGGCCTGTGTTGAGGGAGTAAAAGGCAGTCCCTGAGCCTTTTCCTAGACTCAGAATAATCTTGGCTCTCCCAGTGGAAATGTTCCCTCATGGTATGCAAGGTTTCCCCAAAAGAGTAAGCCTCAGGAAGAGAGGCTGAAGGGATAGATTCTTCAGCATCAGAATCCTCATAGGGAGGAAGAGAGCACTCCTGATTAGTAGAGGAATCTGAAGACATGGAAACCTGATCTGAATATTCATATTCTGCCTCTTGCCTAGGCCTCTTATCAGGAGGGGGATGGGAACCCGATCAAAGTAATAAAGTCTTCAGCCATTTTGAGCATCTGTTTTTTGGGGATGGAGGCCTGACCATGAGGCTGTTTTACTTGTTTCTTTGTCTTTAAAGATGCTTTAGTCTTTGCCCTTGTAGCTGGAGTCGCTTTAATGTACAATTGAGTAGGTCTGAAAACACCCTCAGAAGCCGATGCCTGCTCAGTGGCTCCGGACCCATCTGAGAGAATAGTTTCCGAAGGTCCAATACCTTGAGCTTCCAGCAGCCTAGGCAACTCCACGTGGGAGTCTGTAGCGGCCTGTGGGTCCAAAGTAGCGGGCGTCAGGGGCTGCAAGAGCGCCTCACAGAGCCAGCAAACCGGCGATTGGCGTAGAAGCCTTGTAGTCTGTTTTAGACCTCTGATGCCTGTCCTTTTCTTTGCGTTTGTGAATTGCGGTAGTCTGTTGGTCAGACGGCATCGTGTAATTAAATCGACCAAAATAGTGAAAAGCAAAATCGTACCGGCGCTTTATAGTGCGCTGGTTAAATCTAGCGCAAAACCGACAGGCAACGTCGTGGTCAGGGCCTAGGCAAGGAATACAGTAAGAATGAAAATCCTTGAGGTATTTGCTTACCACAAGAAATACAATTTCTAACTTATGACATCGGTCTGGAGCAAGAAAGTGTTCCCCAACGGGGTACTCTGCTTTAAAAGACTACTTCGGATCTGAAATTCGAACACGAAAATCTCATGAGTCAGCCGACCAGCACTTGCGAACTGCTTCTGTTTCAGGCACCACGTGGCAAGAAAGACTGAAGAAAATGGCGTCTGCTGCATCTTTTATACCCCTGGCGCACTGACGTCAAGAAAAGGCAACAGCAACTGACGCCGGACCTAGACTTAAATTCAGGCTGACTGAGGGTAGCCTGCCAGCAGGATAACCCAAGTGTAATGACTGCAACAGTGAAAAACGAAGAACATCTGCTTGAGCATGTTAATATGCTCATCTAACTTGATCTCAACAGGAGAAATGCAGAACTTCCACTTTATTCTCCTGGATTCAATTCTTACTTTGACAGTAGATCAAAAAGCTTATTGCATGGAAGAAAAAATAGCAATCCTTCGAACGGCAGCAAAGGGAGAAGTTGTGGACAGAGGAAGAGAGACATTAAATGCAGGTTTACAGAGTTGTTTACCTAAATTACTCAACTCAATAGGATTTCAATACTAAAAATTAAAATTAGTACAGCTAGGGTTACATTTTCTACTTATTTGTACAGCCAATCTGACAAAAAAAGAAGTTATGTACTCACCATAACATTCCATGTTGGTAGCCCATCTCAACCTTCATTTTTACGTATGGGTTCGGAGCCGATCCTCTGCTCAGACTCTGCCAATTTATAAGCTCGAAGACTACTGGTTGGCTCGTGGCTAAGCAGGTATCCCATAGTGCACTAGTACAAACCTCAGATCTTGTTTGCTGCTCACTAGAAGAAATAACCGTAACAGACAAACCAATACTAAAAGAGTCTCCACCCAAAGATAACCAAAAAAGGAGACCCTCCAGATTCTTCCAGGATGGGGGCAGGAGGGCGGGTTGGTAAAAATGAAGGGTGAGATGAACTACCAACATGGAACGTTATGGTCAGTAAACTATGTTGTGTAGTCCAATCTAGTCTTCAATATTTACGTATGGGACAGCGTCCCTAGAGCCTTATCCTTGGGCGACTCACTGGAAAATACTCCTGAGCACCATGGAGCCAAAGTATGCTCTAGCCCTGGAAGCCAAATCCAATTTGTAATGGGAAATAAGTGTGAGGGGGGGTAGCCCACGTAGCTGCTGCACAATCAAGTGGGATCCTGGCTTTTAAGGCTGCAGAGGTAGAGACAGACCTGGTAGAATGAGCCTTCATCTTGAAGGGTAAAGGTCTGCCCTCCAAATTGCAGACAAAAGCTATGCAACTGGAAATCCAATTAGATTTTGTCACTTTAGAAACTGGAAAGCCAAATCTAGATTCAGAAAAAGAAATTTGATCCGATTTCCTAAACTCCTTGGTCCGATGCAAACAAAAACGTAGCTGTCTATGAACAGCTAGCTGATTAAACAGATATTCAGCTGCATTACAGTGATTAGGAAAGAAAACTGGGAGTTCTATGGATTGATTTAAGTTGGCGTGAGAACAAACTTTGGGACAAAGGAGGGGTTAGTACACAGCAAGACCATGTCTTTATGAAAGATCAAATAAGGTGGCTTAACAGAGAAGGCTTGTAACTACGATATCTGTCTAGCTGATGTGAACCACCAAAAAAAAGTCTTCCAAGACAAACATTTTAATGAGGATTGACAAGGTTCAAATGGGAAGATGTCAGTTTGGACAACACAATTTAAATCAAGACAGGTTCTTGGAGGTGGCCTCAGAATGGCTCCTTTCAAAAAGGTCTTGCACAGCTTATGAGACATTAAATTGATGTCTGGAAATCCTAAATGGAAGTGAGAAATCTCTGCCAAGTGAACTCCGATAGTGGCAGCGGTAGATCCTTGCTGAAAAAGCTCAGAAATTCCAAAATTACAGGGATAGAAGCAGTGTAGGGATCTACATTCATTTTGTGTGCCCAAATAGAAAATCTTTTCCATTTACTGCCATATAGTCTCCTAGTTGAAGGTTTATGGGAGGACATAAGGATGTGACACTGAGGAAGATTCATCGTGCAGCCACACTGTGAATTTGAGGGTGTGGACTGAGGAATGTAGTGAACCTGACATGCAAGTCAACAGATCTGGTTCCAGAATCCAAGGATCGTCCAGGAGAAGAGGCTCTAGGAAATGGAACCAAACCTGACAAGGCCAGTAAAGAGCAATGAGGATCAACTTGCATCCCAGCTGTCTGGCTTTCTGAATAACTTTGGAAATGTAACTTTGGAAATGAGAAGAAATGGAGAAAAAGCATACAGAAGACCTAGGGGCCAATCATGAGCTAGACAGTCTCTGGGTGTCTCCCTCTGCATGTGGCACTGACTGGACTTGCAAAAAGGTTGCAGCAAGGTTGTCCCCATTTGCGGAAAATCTGTTCCACTGTTTTGTGTTTTAGAGACCACTCGTGAGGCAGTAGGATTGCCCGGCTGAGCTAGTCAGCTATCATGTTGGTTGTCCCTGGAATGTGCTTTGCTACCAGAAAGCGCTGGGAAGAAATCGCCCATTCCCAAACTCGCTTAGCCTCTCGACGGAGTGGGTAAGATCTGTTATGGCCCTGTTTGTTGATATACCAAACTACCGACATGTAGTCAGTTTGTATCGCAATAGTCCCTAGAGGAAGAAGGTCTTGAAGTGCTTGCAATGCCAGGAGCACCACCCTTCTCTCCAGAGCATTGATATGTAGGGGAGCCTCGTGTTCTTGCCATGTGCCTTGGACAGTCTTGTCCAGATAATACTCCCCCACCCGATCTGGGTGGCATCAGTGTTCACAGTGGCAATGGGTTGGGTAGGAACAAAGGGGGCACCCATCAATTGGTTGGGTGCAATCCACCAAAGGAGGTCCTCCTTGCATGATTCAGTCAGCAGAATAGGGTGATTCAGTGGAAGATATTGGAAGGACCATTAGGAAAACAGAAGCCACTGGAGAACTCATGTGCAACCTGGCTAATGGTACTAATAGGATGGTGGATGCCATAGTCCAGAGGAGCTGGAGAACCCACTTTGCTTTGATCTCCACAGTTGGCTGATCCCTGAGATTGGTTGGTACATCTGGAATCTTCTTGGGAACAAATGGTGGAAGGGAAAAGGGTATGATACAGCCTCTGGTAACGACTCTTTGTACCCACTTGTCTTGGGTTATACTTAGCCAGGCTTCTGGATACAAAAAACATGCGACCCCCAACCGGCCCCAGAGAAATGCAGTCAGGCCCCATATCAGGAATGCTAAGGCCATCCCAGAAAGGAATCACGACCTTGTTGGTATTGCGGACCACCCCTGCCTCTAGGGCAACATCTCCAATTTCCTCCAGTCTTTGAAGAGGGTTCACCCTGTGTCTGGAAAGACCCTCTGGGACTTCTTGAACCACATTTTATCGCCCCTTTGACCTTTAGGGTATGGTCTAGAGGGAACAGTACAACTTACTCCCACGGCAGAGAGTCTTTCCTTCTTGGTCACACCGAGTGATTGTGCCCTTCACCTTAGGATCAAAAGGGGCATTGGTGAAAGTGGACTTGAATGGTTCTGCAAAATTACACATGCGCATCCAGGAGTGACCTTAGGGCAACTCCTGAACCCGCTGCTCTACTCACTACAGCCACACAAGAAATAAGCCGCATGGAGGAGTTAACTATAGAATTTAGGGTGGACAACTGAGCAGAAATCTTGAGGGACGCCCTTAGTACATGTACCTTGTACAGAACCTCCCAACTCCTTAGAGATCCCTCTGCAATCTTGTGACATGAGGGAGATAGTTAAACTATCGCTGCAATCTTGTGACATGAGGGAGATAGTTAAACTATCGAAGAGTAAAAGCAGCTGAACTGAAAACGTGCTTCCCATACCTGTCTATCTGTTGAGATTCCTTATTCGGCAGATGGACAGAAGTCATCTCAGCAAGCTCCTTAGTGGCCGCCGCCACCACCATGGCATCTATGGGGACACCTTTGGACAAAAATTCTTTATCTGGAGGGGCAGAAAGAATCTTGTTTGGTCTTCTAGGGGCCGGCTCCATATTCCACACCTTTTGACTAATTAAACCCATCAGTTCGTCAAAAGGTGGAGACACCCAAGAGGCAGAATGTTGAGACCTGAAAGCCTTCAGGTGCACAGACTCATCAGAAGGGTTAACAGTGGGCCAGCCGCACCTCTGCTTAAGGATCTCCAGGAAGTCCACGAAGGAGGCAGACAACTTGGGGGACCCTTCTGACTCTGAGGTCAGTGTCAGATGTCAGACATCCTGGGAGACAACATGCTTCCTCTTGCAGGCCTTCTTCCTGGGGGCTCAACAAAAGGGCACTCTGGGGAGGCCAATGAAGAGTGAGGGCCACCAGTCGGTGGCGGGTGAGGGTCTCTGCCGTCTCCGAAGTGAGTAGGGGTAGAGACAAACGTGGGTGCCCTGGGGGGGGTGGGGGGTGGGAGTGCTGGTACCTTTGGTGGCAACTGGTGACTTGGACACAATTGTACTACACTAACGTATAAACTTTGAACAAGATTTTAAACAATGTAAGCAAGAAAAAGTTAACTTAACCAGAGCCAAGAGAAGCACAACCGAACTTGTCGACGCGGCAAACTAGATCTGGGGTTTGTACTGGTGCACTATGGGATACCTGCTTAGCCACAAGCCAACCAGAAGTCTTCGAGCTTATAAAAATCGGCAGAGTGAGCAGAGGATCGGCTCCGAACCCATACGTAAAAATGGAGGCGAGATTGGACTACACAATATACGTCAGAACTGAAATTTTACAGAAGGTAAATTAAGTATTTATTACAAAATGTGGGCTCTACTAAGAGTAAATAGACTATCTACCTTTAATCCTTGCTTTACAGGATACTTTAAAATATTTGAACAATGTCCTGAAGAAAATATCAAGGAGATATATTGAAGTAACAAGCACTTCTATTGTTTTAAATTAAAATTAAAGAATTGAGAAACAAGAAATTGAGATTCATGAAGGGAACAAAGATTGGGTTTGGTTATAGATTGTTGAGTAGCTACCGAAGCACAAGAACCACCTAGCAAGGGAAAGAGGTGGAACCTGCTTGCCCTCCCAAGTGGTACTGTTGTAGTCACCTATCCTGGAATGAACAGAGGAGTCTGCCTTTTAAGCAGGGGGAAGATAACATTACTCAAAAGGATGACAAGCACATCCACTGTGGGCATGTCCCGAGAATCACCGGGGACAAAAAAGCCTGAATGCGTAGACTATCCTGGATAAAAATGAACCAAGTGACTGCAGACATGGCTAGAGCGTGTGCATGTAGTGTGGAAAGAACTTTGCAAAGTGCATCAAGCTCCATCCAATTAAGCAAACTGGATTTTGTTCTGCAGTGCGGAGGGATGCGGCTATTACTAGCAGAGAACAGCTCACAGTAAAGAAAAAAAAAAAAATATTAACTCATTCACTCCAACAGAGCTCAGAAAGTTTGCACTAGCTTCCAATGAGCGGAGCCCAAGCCTTTTTACAGAATCAAATTATGTCCTCACATTTCAAACAAATGTTCATATCTCTGGAACCACAGCGGTTATGAACAAAAGTATAAATAGCAAACTCTGCAGCACAAATTATTTTTATAGCAGTAGTATTCTTTAGGTTCTAGGTCTTAAACTGAATTTTATAAGTCACAGTTAACAAAGTAACTTACAATATCTCAGCAAACATTCAAGTTACACACAATGTCAGCAGCATTTTATTCATCCAGCTGAGAGCTTTCACGAGGCCAAGGAATTCTGTGTTACTTAGATGTTGAGATATTTAGAAAAATGTGAGAATTATATCTATATAAATTAACATAATAAAAATAAGTTAAAAAACTGAAAGATATATTTACCGGCTCTACAGAGATAAAATAGTAGTGCAGTTTGCTATTTGTAAGCTTTAAAATTAAATCTTAAAATTTTTTAAATAGCATGGTTTTGGAATTAATGCAAATATGAATAAGCAATATTTGACGCCTAGAGGAGTCAGTAGGAGTTAACTGCAGATGCACCTGGAGGCATCACTCGGATGTAATGAATTAAATGCCAACTATAAAGCAATCCAAGTATACAACAGTCTACTGCAACTTCACTTCTATACAGTGAGTTTCCAATGATGTAGATGCAAGAAGTCTAAGCTCAACGGTTTCTGACTGAAGGTACAGCAATGAAAACTTGCTAGAACTGTAGATGCTAACAGCCCCCAATGGCTCAGTTTTAGGACCTAATTAGGCATTTACTTTTCTGATCAGACCATGAACAGAGACCTCTGGCCAACCAAGCATGTAGATTACAGTGGCAGTCATTGTAAAGTCCTCTTCTAATGTCCAAGCACTTCAGCAAGGACTTACACGCTCATACTGGTGCACTAAAACAGACTCAAAGTTAAATGCTAAAAATAGCCACATTTGGTAAACAATCCTTCTCTCGGCATAAACACCTCACTTCAATGAGGATGTTGCTAGACTATGAACTTGGGTAGACAATTCCATCTATCATGCAAGAAAGTCTTGTCCCCTCATTCAGCAGTGATTTGGGGAATTACCAAATACAATACCACCTTAGGGATTACTTCACTAGACATAACTTACCAAAATTACTGGCTTATAAACCCTAAGCTATGGGAAAAGATTGAAGCTCTGCCCCTTTATTCAGCATCTTGGGCTATGAATTAAAGCGACTTGCTGTCCTTTGCTCAGTTAATACAATCATTTCTACCTTTGTAGGACTATGCACATTTTCAGAAGCATGAATGGCTACTGTGTGTTAACACATTCAGAGCTCTGTCTAAAATTTTGCCTTTAGTTTCTTGGATTTGTGGTTTTCTGGTAAACACGGGACTGCCACCAAACATTTACAGGTATTGGAGAAACTTCATACCCTTCAGTACTATACACAGCAAGTGGCTGTCCAAGGATGGACTCTGCACATCCTTCCTGTTCTGGTTTGATTCCACTATTGTGGTACTTAAAACAGCCCAATAAGTCATAGGTGACCTGTCCTCCTGTAATGTCCATAAACAGGCAGTGAGAGCAGACGTGCTGGGGCATATAATCTGGATGCAAGTATATTGATGCATTTTCTGCCTTATTTTTGAAAGGCATCCCAAACCCTCAGTTTCTGGGGGCTTGGTAACCCCCCATATCCCCAGCTAGATAAAGGGATCTGGACACAGACCTAAGTATGACTAGCCACATTTTTTAAACTTCTTCCCAATTTCACCTAGTCTAAAAAAAGGTGACCCAGGCTTAGTGGTGTGCTCAGGTTGTTGTAGCTTATTTTGGTGCTGGATCAATGCCTTCATGTTTCTCTTCACTTCAGTCAGGCAAAGACTTTAGTTTGTATCTTTTACTTCGGATACTGCATGTAGATGACCTGTAGTGCTCTTGTGCTAGACTGCAGAAGCAAACTGACATTTTTAGAGGGGATTATCTTTTGGTGTAGTGGAAGGAGCACTGGGTGGATACATGTCCAACAGCATCAAGTTGAAATGTTTACAGCATCTTGATTAATTCTGTCCCAGTCTGCTATCATACAAATGTGACCATTTCTTTCACTTATCCCTCCCCAATCTGTGTTGGCAGAGTGGGGGTGGGACAATTTACATTCAGCTAAATGTAATACTTTATTGGGCATTCTACTTGGGCCTTTAACATTTATATAAAAATGTACTTGTTTTACACAAGTGTTCACAGCATCACATGTTAATTTCGAAATATGAAAAACATGAAAGGGGCACGGGTACCAACAGGTGGGTCTGTCTACGACTGAATACAGACTTGTGTTTGGTCTACAGGGGCTCTTCTCCACCACTTTTTTCAAACTGGCTGCATTCTCACCCATGTACCTCCTGAGCACTACAGAATCAGCTGACTTGGCACAAGCATCTAAAGCTTCATACCTACACTTAACATATCTGCCTAAGCTACCTCTGTAGCATAGAAGAGAAAGCAACCACAGTTACATAATTTATTTATTGCAGTTGGTTTACCAGGATAGTCCATTGGGCCATAACAAACCCATTTTCAATGGAGTCCTGGGGAGAAAAGCTCCAAAAACAAAATGTACATTCAACATTTGACAGAGAAAATGTAGGTACAGAGAGTTATTAATACAATGTAGACAGGATACAAGTGAAAACTTATCAAATATACAGTAGCAGTCATAACAGTTAATACATTGAGAAGAAAAATACTAGTAATAGAACAAATGTTAATCAATACAGATTAGAGAACAAACATAGTAGCTAGATAAAGTAGGATGAGATATTAGAGGACTATGAGTAGAGTTAGTTATGTAGGGTGGGAGCATGAGCATTCCCACTGTGATGCTAGATGTAAGAAAGAGACTTTTTGAAGGTAGAGTGGTTAGAGGTGGTGCGGACGAGTGGGGGTAGGGAGTTCGAGGTGAGCGAGGCTGAAGGACAGAAGGCTTTTGCCTGGGGGATGAGTAGGTTTGTACACTTCTAGTAGATTTTGATTTGACCTTAGAACTCTGTTAGGTAGGTGCATTTTAAAGGCAGAGGAAAGGGAGGGACAGAGGGAGGGGTTTAGAATAAGCTTATGGGCTAGAGTTAGTTGAGTGTAAGTTAGTTGGTTGGGAAGTTCTAGCCATTTTAGTTTATGGAGGGATAAACAGTGGTGAGTGGAGGAGTTATGGCTGGTGGCGAATTTTGCAATTTTGTTATAGCAGGAGGTAAGCTGTTTAACAAGGACTGAAGATTAGTTAGTAGTGGGGCACCATAGAGAAGGGAGGGGATAAGGAAGGAAGTAGTGGCAGATGTGAGGTAGGCATTCTGTCTATAAAGCATGCCAAGTTTTTGATGCGTTTTTTTTTTGTTTATTTGCAGGTGAGAATTAAATTTGAGTTTGTTGTCGATTTGGACCCCAAGTAGTTTGGTCTCTGACACTATTTCAAGAGGAGAGTTGTTTTGACTAGTAATTAAGAATGTATTTAGGTCGGGAGGAGTGACTCTAGGAGTAAATAACATTAGTTTGGTCTTGGTAGCATTGAGGGCTAGATTACTTAGCATCCATTGCTCTGTGGAAGAGAAGGCATCTTGAGTAAGTTTTTGTAGTGTAGTGATAGAAGAGGCAGAACAGATGATAGTTGAATCATTTGCATATTGGATGATGCTAGAGTATGGGATTGATTTGTGGAAGTAGTTAATAAAAATATTGAAGAGAAGAGGACCAAGTATGGAGCCTTGTGGAACTCCTGTAGGGGTACTAAGGAAAGAGGAGGTGGCTTTTTTCCATTTTACAGCTTGGTTTCTGTTAGATAGATAACTAGAGAACCAGTTTCAAAGAGGTGGAAGATAGGTAAAGTTTGGAGAGTTTAGTTAAGAGCAGGCTGTGTGAGATAGTATCGAAGGCTTTGGAGAGGTCAAGAAGTAAGGTGGAAACAATTTGTCCAGAGTCACGGGCTTTATTTACAATTTCAAGGAAGGAGAGGAGGGCAGTCATAGTGCTGTGGTTAGGTCTGAAACCGTGCTGTGTGGGAGTTATAAGATGGTTGTCTAGGAGGTGAGGAAGGATTTGAAGATGGACACATTTTTCTAGGAGTTTTGAAATGGGGACAGGATGGCTATGGGACGGAAATTAGTAATGTTATTATTGTTGCCACCTTTGTGTAGAGGTATAATAAAGGCTTGTTTCCAGATTTGGGGAACTGTACATTCTTGTAGGGAGCGGTTAATTAAGATGCTAATAGGGTAGGCTAGAGTTTCAGCTGCTATACTGAGAAAGTAAGAAGGGATATTGTCAGGAGCATTGGTACATGGTTTCAATTTCTGAAGTAGTTCCTTTATAGTAGATGTAGGTATGGGATTTAATGAGAAGAGGGTGCAGCCAGGAGGGGGGAAATTTTGGGGTGGTGTAGATGAGGATAGAGTTTGTGTAGAATAGGGGGTAGAGGAGTTAGTGGGTGGGGAGTAGGGTGTAGAAGTAGAGAGTGTGGGGGTGGGTAAGGGAGTATTGGATAGTAGGGAGGTGTTGGAGAATGAGGAGGTCAATTTGGAAATAGTCAATAAAGAAAGAATTAAATTGGGTGGCTAAATCAAGTACTGGAGCATTTGGGTCTGGAGAAGGAGTATCTGGTTTGCTAGGGTGGAGGAGAGTAGAGATCCCTTTCCAGAACTTTTGAGGGTTATTTTTATTATGGTTTTGGAGTGTAGAGAAATAGTTTTGACGATCAGAAGTAATGAGTTTTTTTTTACTTTATTTCGGAGCATTTTATATTCGTTAAGGAGTGGTGCTGTCTTATGTTTTTGGTAGTGTGCCAAGACTTTGTCTCTGTCTCAAGGTAGCAAGAGTAATTTTGGAGAGCCATGGGGCTGATTTAGTTTTTATTCTCTTTGTCCGCAAGGGAGCTTGGGAGTCTAGTAATTTTAAAAATGTTGAGTTAAAGTGCGAGACAGCATTGTCTAGGGGTAGTGTTTTTAAACAATTCCAGTTAATTGCTTGTAATGAGTTTGAAAAGGTGATTGGGTTGAAGTTTTTTTGGTCACAGATAGTAATGTAGTTGTGGGTTCGTTGGAGGATAGTGGGAAGCAGATGGGTAAAGGTGGGTATGTGGTCACCAAGTGGGTCGGGAAGAGTGCCACTGTTGGTGAAATAGTGATGATGGGAGACTAGAATCCAATCCAATATACTCCCATTGGAGGAGTTTTTGGCAGGGTGAGTTACTGAAGTGATCAGTTGTGAGAAATTGTAGAGGTTTATGTTAATGGGATTTGTAGGAGTCTGGATAAGGGCCCAGTTAATATTTACATCTCCTAGTATTATGGTTTCATTATTAATGTTACTGGATAGCCAGGAAAGGATAAGTTCGAGTGTGGAGATATTATCACCTGGGGGGATATAAAGGGAAGCTATACATGTGTGTTTATGCTTACTGATTTGTAGTAGGGTGAGGAGAAGTTCGGCGTTGTTAAAGTGTGGAATAGGTTTGTTGTAGGGAGTAACTACTAGGGAGGAAGTAAATAGGAGGGCTACTCCTCCGCCTTTTTTATGAGGTCTGTCTTTCTTCTGATGGAGTAGTTTGGAGGAACAATTTCAGAGTCTTTAATGTGTGGTTTTAGCCAGGTTTCAGAAATAGTCAGGATGTCAGGTTTATTGTGTGAGCCAAGCATGAAGGTTTGGGACTTGTTTACTACACTTTGGGAGTTAAAGGCAGCGAATAATAGGGATTTATGTATAGCGGTTATATTGGTGGGGCCTGGGTTTGGATGGATGTCTCCAGATGTGAGAGTGCTAATCAGATGTAGTATGGAATTGTTTAGGTGAGTAACTAGTAAGGAGATGAGATTGGGTTCTTTTGTGAACTGAAGGGATTTGCTAGTAGTTATGGGGATAGGGTTAAGTATGGCAGGAGATAAGTTTGTGTCGAAAAAAGAAGGAGGTTTTCTGAGGGGTATAAATTGGGGGAAATAAGAGTATGAGTGTGAGAAAGGTGAGTTGTGAGGATTAGTTATGTGAAAGGGTTGGAAGTGGATGGAACTTGTGGGCTGAGAAAGATGGTAGAAAGAAGATAAGGTGAGTAGTAGTAATAGTGAAATGAAGAGGAAGGAGTGTTTAGAGAGCATAATGGGAAAGAGTTAATAGAATAGTAGTATTAAAATAGAGAAGTATGGTATATAGGTGATAGCATGTATATAGGAACTGGATGTTATCTAGGTAGTAGTTAGTGTATGGAGATATGCAATAGATTGGAGGGGGTGTGGTTTGGGAGTGGGAATAGAATGCAGTTGGTTATACAAGATAATGATGGGGAGTTGAATAGAAGTTGGTTTTGGCGGGAAAAAAGAGGGTGTGTTTTTGGAAGTGGGATACTGATTGGAGTAGTGTGTCAGTGGGTGTGGTTTGTGGAGGAATAAATGTAGACGTACTGGGGTGGGTGGGGGAGCGGAGTGAGCCCGTAGGGCGAACGGAGTGGGTAGAGCCAAAGGAAAAGAGTGTGGGGAAGACTCTCAGTAGAAGTGGTAGTCAAAGGTAAGCTTGCAGTGAATTGTGAGAGGAAAGAAACTGAGGGGGAAAGGAGTGGAGGGTGGATATATGGATGAAGGCAAGTAGGAGACGGTAAGAGGTGTTATAAGGGGTAGAGAGGGGTGTTTAAGGAGGAGTGAGGAGAGATGGATGGACCTGGGAGAGGAGCACCACTCAGGTGGTAAGGACCCAGAAAGAGAGATATCAGGTAGAAGGAAAGAGGGCAAATAGCATGGACCAAGATAGAGGGAGGAATATAAAAAGGTAGAAAGGGGTATAGTTAACCAGTGTGGGAGAGAGGGGTTGTGGCTGCTGGAAGTGTACTGCGACCTGGTGTACAATGTGTATTATTACTACAAGGTATTAAGCAGTACACATACTTTAAAGTCTTGTTAGGAGTTGTGCTCAGGGAGCAGTAGGACCTCTTAGTTGGTTTTGCAAGAGTCCTTTTTATGGGTTCTTGGCAAGAGCCTCTGGGAGGGCACTGTTGGTGGGTTAGAATAGGATAGGCAGGAGCCTAAGCTAGAAGAAGCAATGGAGAGAGAAGAAAAAAATTGTATGACAACAGTTAATGTGGAATCCTCAAGCAAGCGAGTACACCATACTCAAAAACAACTATCAATTGAGGGCATTAGCGACATTTGTAAACATGCCGATTAAATGACACAGTAGAGCCCCAAACAGCTATTGCAAACCATGTGCTAAAACGCTAAAACAGTTGTGCGTTTAATGAAACAAAAAGTAGTGATAACAAAGTACCACTTACCAAGCAACTAGCACAGTTTAATATAGCGTAGTGTATATTTACAAAATTGCATCCATAGAAGCTACATGTACCTATTCATTAATCCACTATAAAATAACCTGTTCGGGAAACAACTTCCGACTGCACACTTAGTATGAAGTAGCATACATTTTCCGAATTGCAGCAGTAGAGGTTACTAGTATATCATTCATTGATCAACAAAAACACTTATCAGGAAACCCAAGTTCCGACATAAGCTTCTGAAGCAGTGTATGGCAGGACTGGCTTGCATACCTTGATGGACAATGTTTGTCATCTGTTACACAATGCAACCTGGATGACACCAGGTTAGGTGGGCAGGAAAACAGCAGTTACAGGCAGTCAATATGGGTATAGAGGTAGGCAACTAGGATTGTTACACTCCTCACTGCTCACCCAGCGCACAGAAGGAGTTGGTGTAAAATACCAATCCCCACTCAGGATGACTGCACTACTTACAGGTAACCCCTTACCACCAGGGATAATAGAGAATGAACCATGAAGCAGAGCCCACACCCCAGGGGAATGAAGAGATCAAATGACTGGGCTACCCTAGCTGTAGGGACACTAGGATTTTGGATAGGTATTTTAATTTCAGTCCTACACCACCATCTCAGCTGATAAATTAAAACCTGTTGAGGAAATGCACACACTTTTGACTTCTCTATCCTTAGCTGCTCAAGGTACCTTTTTCCAGAAAGTAGATAGCTCTTCAGCTCACAATTTACAAAGACTCAGATTACTGCAGTCCTCCAAAGGAAATGTCCTCAGGGGAGAGCCTGAATTCTCAATACTGCATCTGGGGGGGGTGAGAGCAACACTGGTTGGAGTACACAAGGTCCCAAAGCTTCTTTACGTATCACTTCCTACTGGTTTAGGCATCACTTTCTACCAGTTAAGGAACCTTTTTCATTTTATGGAGAACCATGGTACCAGATGTGAGCAAGCTCAGCAAGAAGCAGTACCATTATAACATGCAGCGGTTTAAACATCTGTAATCACATGTCTGGGACCAGCGAGTCAACGACAAATGGCTCAAATGTCAGGTGGTTCAGTCAGCTTCATTTTCCTGTCATGGGTGAAACAACCTGCCCCAGCAATCTTTGGCAAATACTTTCCATTGCTTTTCTGAGAATTTAGAGATGGTAGGAATTTGTCCTGAACAAGATGGACAAGGGCATACATAGCTTTGCTCAACGGCAGAATCTTTTGATGCTTTACAAAAGGCCCATGGGTTTCAGGTGACTGGATCAAACGTCTTAAAAGCACAATACTGTCAAGCATTGGGAATTTCTTCCCCTAAAAAACACTCAAGTTTGAGTATAAGTGGAACCTGTAGCCACAAGTACACTTGCTCCTTCAGGCATGTTACCACTTTTGGAAAGAAGTCCAAATACACTACTGTCATACTAAAAGCACAAAATTACTAATACTTGCAGTAAAATGCACAGCAAAGAATAGCAAATAGGTGGTTTTAACAAATGTCCTGGGTGAAACCAAAAAATGTGTACTCGTCCACTTTGGGAAAAACCCTGTTCCCATGAATTACCACATCGATGAAAGTCCACTGAACACAGAAGGCATTAGATCTGGGAACACAGGTCGACAACCTCTTGACCACATTGCCACTGTGGTTAGAAAGTCTCACTAAGGGTTTTGCATCCAGGAAGAAAGGTCATGGTCTCCCTCTATGAATGGCCTAATGAGGGAAGAATAGAATACAATGCCCCACTTAACATGTACCTCACTAGACACCTGCAACTGGAGAGGCTGCAAAAGTACCTCACAAAGAGAATCCTAAGCCTTAGAGTTGTCCTATATGGACAGACTCAAACTATTCTCAGTCTCATATCACCTACTTAGAGGCGATCTCTGCTCGACTTACAAAGCCATGTCTGACCCAGCTGTTAGAATTGCTATATCTAAAGAAATTGCAATCCCACCACACCACACGCTCCACAGACCTCGACCTCATTACCACAAACAGAACATGCTGGAGGGACAGGTTCATAACCCAAAGACTGCCCATGCTATGGAATAGACTTCCCATACATGTCAAAAAGAGCACCCCACTGGCCTTCAAGCAATCTTGAAAAGTGGATGGGAAATAGAAAATTCACCCCAGTGATCACTCCAGTGGCTCTACTCGACAGAGGCACTGGGAACCAATGTCAGGTGGCAAGATGCCAGGATAATCCTATGGGCTAGGCTTGTAAAGGCTCCAGGGTAATTAGCCTAGTACACACCTATGTACTCAAAATGTCAGTCATAATATTTTATGACCTCAATCCTCCATGATCTTCCAGAAAACCACAAATTTTATGAGGAACAGACCAAAAATAAGAGGCAAAAATCTGGATAGTTGAGAGGTATGCTGCTAATCAGGAACACTGTCAAAGTTGCAGGACAGTCCATGTAGGTTTACTACTCATTCTGGAATGGGAGACAGATCTGGCAGAAATGTAATCTTTCGTAATACAAAAGCAGGGATGACCATGCACTCTGGCTCTTTTCCAAGTTCACAATGTTGCATCACCAATGGAGATTTTAGATTTCCTACCTGTAATTTCTCCTTTTTTGAAATTGAGTGGAAACACCAACTTGAAAGGTCTCAATCCCGCAACGTCAAGGCCATTCACACCAAGAGGGCGGTCAGTAGCCTAAAAAACAAAAAGATGTTCAGTACTACACAAACCCAAGTCCCACATGTTTGGCTGACCAAAACCCTGTACCACATAAAATGCACAAGACTGACAAATTAGACCCTTTTTTTGAAGGCTACTTTTGAGAACAAACATGATTTTTTTTTTTTTACAATCATAATACAAGGCCAATGGAAGTTTCAAGTGATGCCTGTAATGGGTGCAGTTTCTTTAGAATCTCCATGCATGACTGCACCACTCAGTGTGGGATTTAGTATTTTGTGTAGAAAAATAATCAAGTCAAGGCAATTTACAATTCTTACAAATTGGGAGGGGCATTGTGTATTGCCCCCCTTTAAAAGAAGCAAAAGAAAGGTTTGGGTGCTTATTCAAATAAGCTACACACGATTCCAAAAGCTTAAATTATAAATCTAATTTAAAAGAATGAAGACTTCCATTGGCCCTTTGTATGATCTTTAAGGAAAAGCAGCCAACATAACTGAAGTATGAGACACTGACAACAATGAAGGGCACAAGAAGCCCCACCACCCAGCAGCACACCATGATACTCCCAAGCAGCAGTACAGATGCACAAGAGGGAGATGATTACGAGTAAGATGAAAGTGAAAGACATTTCTATTCCATTCTGAGTAAAATTCTGGAATTTTGGAGGCATCTGTAAGCTAGTATTAAGACCAACATTACATGCATGATTTATGCATGTATGCATAAACAGCCAGGTACAAGTTACCCTTAACCAGTGATGCTACATTCGCACTAATACCTCTAAACCTGAAGGATCATAGTACATGTACCAGACTGTGTGGGTGGTAGGATGCTTCAACAGGAATGGGATTTTTTGTTCCGTTTCTACATACAATGCCAGACAGCTACATGTAACACTTGGCCCTAGAGAATGAAAGTGCTAGCGGAAACCCAGCGATAGCAATACATGACAAGCTACCCGAATGGTGTTCTAAAGCTATGGTATACTACTAGCTTACACTACCGAACCATGCCCACAGAAAATCCTCCCACTGTTCACGTTCCTCTTGTATCAGCTGGCAAGTAGGAATGCAACACCACTGTACTTAACACTTATTACCTCAGCCCCCATAAGACTGAAATCAAAGGCATAAAACTGATCCTTCACTCCAGTCAGTGCTCTATCCTGCTGTGGAAAGTTCAACATGCTTTTCTGAATAGCCTGTACAGCATAGTGCAAAGATCACATGACTGCCACCCAAATTTGAAAACTAAATTTGGATACACTACCAGCCCAAAACCCCTGCTGCAATGCTAACAGGATTGCAAGCATAAACTCAATGTACACTTCAACACTGCGGCAAGCCCACTGCCTCCCCCTCCCCTGTACTTAAGTTCACAACTAAGTTCAGCCCATAGAGGCTGTTTCTGCCTCCAGTTACATCACATGTGTACCATCTACGATACAGACAACACCCCTAGACCCAGTAAAAAATCCAACTCAAAGAGGAGCTAGACTCCAAAGCAGCACTGCCAACTGCCTCCAAATGAAATTCCAGGACTCAAGAATGCAATAGTGAGGTTTCTCTTGAAGGGGAATAGTTAGACAAGACATTTAATGGTTTTATAAAATAAGGGTACCCAAGGTTGTTGCACGCCAGGTGGGTAGGCATAGTGGGGGGCTACCTGCTGCTGGCCAACCTGGTGGGAAACGATTTGATCTCCATCCAAAGCCTGTTACGGGGCAAAAAGTTAAAGGATTACATGACAGATGCCAAACAGGATCAAATGGAACAAACTGTTGCCATAAAGGAACTGCCAAAGTTACAAGCCACGTTTTGCTTGCACAGCAGCTAGGCTGTCAGTTTAAGCCACTTAATCTACTTAACCTTTTTAAAACATTTCATATTACTACACAATTATATTTTCATAATTTTAAAACTCCAGAATGACTGCATTTTTACAATACACTTCAGTATACCTTTCTGCCAATGCTTAAAAAAGTCAAAGCTGGTTATCAAAAGCAAACTCCACACAGCCTGAACAAGTAAAATTTTCAAATTAGGAGTTGGGAGCTTTAAGCCCACATGAGAATTATACATTCACCACATCAGCGCCAGTCCCTCACCACCACACACACCAAAATCTCCTCCCTGACAGTTTACTATTAAAGCGCGTTCTAAAAGTAGAGAAACACATTAGGTATTAAGAGCGGGAAAAAAAAGCACAAAACAGTGATAAAACGTTGATATGCATATACGCACACCCATATATAGAAGGTGTATCCATAAACATATGTACAAATTGACAGTTACATAAGCGCCCATATTGAAATATTCTGAACTAAGCTAGTACAGATGTAAACTGAAAACAGTCTAGTGAAATCCAAAATCTTCATTATATATACTTACAGAAAGACCTAGTAACCATAGTACAGGACTGTAAAAACAATGAATGCATTTATGGGAGACTGCTAGGGAAAGGGATCATAGGGCTTTAACTGTTTTGGTAGTACCCATTTATTTACTTTAATATAAAGCCTTGTATACGTTTCAGGTGCATTCAAGCTGTTGCACAAAGCACAATATTTAAAGTTGGAACAAAAACCTCAAATCCTATACCATACTTCTAAATGGTAAACAGATTTAGAGTCATTACTTTCAGAACACCAAAATTTGCTTGAACAGGAAACAGTTCCAGGTGCCCAGGAGTGACAAGTGTGTTGCTGAAACTAAACATTTTTAAAATGTAAATATTTCGACTGCTGTGAGCAACACAGCCATGCTGTTCCTGCTGACAATTTGGGAATTCTGAACTGGGATGAAAGACCACCTGGGAGGTCTTCTGGCTAGGTATGTTTGTACAGATGGAAAAAAAGATGCTCAGGACTGTGTAAAACATGGCTCCTTTCTGAATTTGTTGGGACAGTCCAGAAACACTGAAAAGATGGAAAAATATAGAAGACTGAATATTGCTCTTCTCCGTTAGTTTACTTCAGGGGCACACCCCCAAACTTGAAGATTGATACAAGTCCAGATCAGTCTGCACAGTCCAGGTCTCTGCAATGCAAGCTGCAGCAATTCAGTTACCATGAAATACTTGTACTAAATTTAAAAAAATTCAGCTGTAGGAAGACTAAGGTAGAAAACTGTGCTTCAATAGCAAGATTGTAAGTTTATGTACATAACATAGTATGGGATTTGTGTTGCTACTTTAGGCTCTCCTAGGTCAGTCAGATAAAGCAATGCAGGTAAAGAACAAACTATTTAAGGCACAAACAGAGTCTACAAGTACACAAGTAAACAAAACTGGGATTTTCAGCGTTACTCTAATTTTACTATTTTACCTATGCATAACTTAAGGGTCACATTGAGAGGGCTGAACAGACAGACCTCATGAAAGAGTTTTGTTTAGATTGTTTTACTGGAAGACCTCCACTCTCTACTCACTACACAAGTCAAAGATTAAAAGGCAAAACTGCTACAGCTTTTCCATTTCCTAATCAAATCCAGTTACAAAATACAAATACAAAACATACACAAAGCATGTCTGAAAGAATGCAGAGAGAATCTAATCATGCTTAGAGCAAGAAAGTACAGTTGTGTACCTACCATAAATGTAGAGTGTATTCACTGTTGCAGTCATTACACTTGGGTTATCCTGCTGGCAGGCTACCCGCAGTCAGACTGAATTCCAAAGTCCTAGTCCGGCATCAGTTGCTGTCGGCTCTTCCCTGATGTCAGAGTACCAAGGGGAATAAAAGATGCAGCAGATGCCATTTTCTTCAGTTTGTCTTGCCCCAGATGTCAGGTGCCCCCAAAAGGGTAGGCTAAAAAAATTCTGATCATAAAAAAGCATGCACAAACTTCATCTACAAGCAAATACACCACATAGGTTGTACAGAATAGAGAAGTACAGATAAGTCCTAGAAATGAAAGGGGGATGGTGGGAATACACTAACATCTACATTTATGGTAGGTACACAAATGTACTATGTTCATAGCATTTCACTGTTGCAGTCATTACACTTGGGTTGAATCCCAAAGCTGAGGTTGGGTGGCTGGTCCTAAACAGAGTTAGGAGTGGCTATGAGGTCCTGCAGAACTGCAGTGGCCAAGCCTGCTCTGGATTTAGAGTAAAGAGGTACGTGGTAGTGGTTTGTGAAAGTGTGCACTGAAGTCCAGGTAGCAGCCTCCAAAATGTCCTTGGTTGGTACTCCTCTGAGGAAGGCTGCTGAAGTGGCTGCTGCTCTGGTAGAATGTGGCCTAATGCCCTTGGGCACTAATTTGCCATGTTGTGAAAAGCAGAAACGAATGCAGTGGCCTATCCATTTTGAAATTGGTCTGTTTTGAAATAGCTTTCCCTTGCGATCCTGCAGCATATGCCACTAAGAGTTGCCCAGTCTTTCTGAAAGCTTTAGTCTTGTCCAAGTAAAAGCGTAGCTGTCTGTGTATGTCCAAAAAAATGCAGAAGTCTCTCCCCCTTACTCTGCGCATTTGGATAAAAGGTAGGCAAATGTATGGTTTGGTTAAGGGCCACACTGGACACTACCTTAGGCATAAATGTTGGGTTTGTCCTTAGAGAAACCCTGTCCGGGTGGAAAATAAAATGTTCCACAGGCATTAGTGTCCGTAATTCTGAGACTCTTCTTGCTGAAGTTATTTCTAGGAAAAGAGCTGTTTTCCATAAGTATTTTATCTCAGCTGTATTGGCTGGCTCAAAAGGAGGCAGTGAGTTTTTCCAAGACAAAACTGCGGTCCCATGCAGGTATTGGAGATCTCCTTGGAGGTCTTATGTTTTTGGCCCCCCTGAGAAACTGCCTTAGCAGTGGATGAGAGAAAATAGGTGGATCCATATTGTAATGAGCTGAAATGGCAGAGGCATGGATCTTAGTTGATGAGAAGGATAGGGTGTGAAAGTGGAACCTGTAGCCCTGACAGACTATATTCAAGACATTTGTCCTGGGTGATCCTGTGCCAATTTTGTGAAAAAAGTGCTAGCTTTCCCCCTAAGGGAGCTGCCAAAAGATAAGTGCTTGGCATTGGCAGAGGGAAGTCATTGGGACAGTTTCCTATAAGGCTGTGACTTGTCTTCTCCGCTTTTGGAAGTAGAAGCACCCCCATTGTCTGGGCCTATGAGCCCTGGGGCTGTTGCCTGCCTCTATGGCATCTGAATCTGCCTCTTTGTGGTCTGTCTGCCACTGGAAAGGACCAGTTCTTAGAAGGCCAGTTCCTGCTACATCTGGATGGCTGTACCTGTAAGAAATCCTTTACTGTCTGCACAGATTTAGCTTTATCCTCCATTTTCTTCAACACCTCTTCTGCCTTAACACCAAAGTATCATTTTGTAATGGAGCATCCGATAATTTTGCTTTAACATGATCAGGCAGATTCTGTTCCTTTAACCAAGCATGCCTAATAACAGAACCTGTAACTGTGGCCCTGCACGAGGCCTCCAATGAATCATAACCTCATTGCAAAGTATGTTTTCCCACCTGCTCAGCTGCATGCAATAAATCCTGCAATTCTTTGTTCTCAGAACATTCAGAATGTCAACATTTTTTGTTTTAACAAAGACATTAAGTATTGCTGATATTTGAGCATATGGAACTGACAATTTAAAGCCCTTACAGCCAAGGTAGCAGAAGTATAGACTTTTTTCTCCCATTTGTCCAGAGCCCTAGAATCTGAGGGGACAGGGTTTTTAGCAGAAGCAGCCTTGACCCCTTTGGGACTCAGATAATTTCTGGGGCAGCAGCAGGGTTTTTATATAGAAATTTATGGGAATCTGGAACCCTGTAGTATGTGTCCGGCTTAACAGGTGCAGGAGGCAGAGAGTCTGGAGATAGGCCAGACTCTGAAAATACATCTATGTCTAGAACAGGAGGAATTGCAAGAGGTCTGTGCTGAGGCAGTAACAAAGTCTCAAAGCCTTTTCTTAGAATCTGAATAATCCTGGCTCTCCCGGTAGAAATGCTCCCTCATGGTATGCAGGGTTTTCCCAAATGAGTAATCCTCAGGAGAAGCTGAAGGAATAGAATCTTCAGCATCAGAATGCTTATAGGGAGGAATAGAATATCCCTGTTCTGAAGAGGAATCAGAGGAAATGGAAACCTGATCAGAGGAATCTTATTCAGTATCTTCTTTTCGGGAGGGGGATGGGAACCCCTGATCAAAGCAATTAGGTCTTCGGCCATTTTGAGCATCTGTTTCTTAGGCATAGAAGTCTGTCCTGGAGAATGCTGTACTTGTTTCCTTGTCTTTAAAACGGCTTTAGACTTCGTCTTGGATGCTGAAGTAGGCTTTATATAAAAGTTGTGTAGATCTGAAAACACCCTCAGAAGCAGATGCCTGCTCAGCGGCTCCGGACCCATCTGAGGGATTGATATCCAAAGGGCCAATACCTTGAGTATCCAGAGGCCTAGTTGTCTCCACGTGGGAGTTGGAGGCGGCCTGTGGCTCTGAGGTAGCGGGAGTCAGGGGCTGCGAAAGCGCCTCACTGAGCACTGGCGACTGGCCTAGAAGATGCCTGGTCGGTTTTGGACCTCAGATGCTTTCCCTTTTCTTTATCCTTGCGCTTTTTATGAATTCTGGTCGGTTGATCCGACTGCATTGTATAGTTAAACCTTCGGCCAAAGTAAAAGCAAAATCATACCGACGCTTAGTACGTTGGTTGAATCTAGCATAAAACAGACTAGCAACGTAGTTATCTGGACCTAGGCAACGAATACAGTAAGAATGAAAATCCTTGAGGTATTTGCTTCCCACAAGAAATGCAATTATTAACTTTTTCTGACATTGGTCTGGAGCAAGAAAAAAAAGGTTCCAATGGGGTACTTAGCTTTATTGAAGACTTTAGATCTGAAATTCAATTACGAAAATCTCAGGAGTCAGCTGACCAGCACTTGCTAACTGCTTTTGCTTCGGGCACCGCGCGGCAAGAAAGACTGAAGAAAATTGAGTCGGCTGCATCTTTTATACCCCTGGCGCACTGAAGTCAGGGAAGAGGCGACAGCAACCGATGCCAGACCAGGACTTTGGAATTCAGGCTGACTGCAGGTAGCCTGCCAGCAGGATAACCCAAGTGTAATGACTACAACAGTGAAACAGTTAAGGAAACATGAGCAATCAAGGTCACTTGATCACACTGTAGAGGAGTCCTTTATAAGGTGTTCAAAATGCTCAGGAACTATGCGATTACAGGCTGATGACTTTACAAATGCTGAAGTATTATGTGCCCAAAGAGACAGCATCCAAGAGGCACTTGGTGGACTTCTCACCAGCACTGCACACCACAGCACTCCCTGACCAAGGCCAAGACTGACCTTTCACAAGTCTAAGCAAACAGTTAAGAAAATCACAGTGCAAAGGCAGTTCAATTCTAACCATGGTAAACAATTGCTTTGAGCAAAATGTCAAGTCCCATTAAGAAGAGCCCCCCCCCCCCCCCCCAATGTCAGTCCAAATTCTGTACTTCTGTATTCTCTTAAGAAATACATTTTATGTGAGGGATACAGATTTTACCAAAGGAAAAACTATTCCTTAGTTTCTGGAAGATCAGAGCCTAGTCAGAATCCACTCTGCACCATAGGATCATGTATGCCAGTAGCTGGCGACTGACAGAACGGCTGTATTACAACTAGTGTATCCACCAGCAACACTGCAAAGTACACAGGAGTGTGCCTATACATACCAGCATTGACTGCACTCTTGCAACACTCATGTTAAAGGTGGACAACCAGAAGCCAGACGCCCAAGTTACAACTAGCATCTACTACCTAACCATGTGAAAAATGATTACCTCAAAAGTAAATGTGGTTCAGAAAAGCCAATATCTAGAGTTCCTCATTTTAAACACCTGAACAGTTACAAGCTTAGGACTGGGGAAGATTTCAGCCATATCCCATTCCAGCAGTCTTAGCTGGACCAAAAAAAACGAAACAGAAAATAAGGGGGGCTACACCAGCACAGCAGTAGGCAATT
Organism: Protopterus annectens; assembly: GCF_019279795.1. Taxonomy (NCBI): domain Eukaryota; kingdom Metazoa; phylum Chordata; order Ceratodontiformes; family Protopteridae; genus Protopterus; species Protopterus annectens. Next base: position 845,087,208 of record NC_056741.1, on the reverse strand, counting down.
AGGAAAGGACACCCTTTATTTCTAAAGACTGATGCTGCAACAGGAGTGCCCTAAGGAATGAGCAGAACCTGAAGCCTGCCTCGGATCTTAACTGCACTACCAAATGCTTCCTTTTCCAGGCTTTGCTCATTCAACACTTACGAGACTTGACCCCCCCCCCCTACCCCCCCCCAAGTCATCACTTAATCTAGCAGTGTGTGTGGCTGTAGTATCAACAGAAGCATGTTGATAAACAGTTACAATATGCCATCAATACAAGATACTTACCCCTCCCAAAGGCTGAAGCAGCAGTGTAGGGGCATCCAGATTTCAATGAGAAAAAGTGACTAAGACCACCAAGAAACACCAGGAATAAAAGGACTTGGGATCAACACTACTTAAACGGTGAAGTTATATGAAAAGTCACAGCACCTCAAACTCCTAGGCCTATTCCATTAGAAATAGAGATTTCTCAACATATGCACTGGGACACCTCACCCTTAACTAGAATTGCACCAGGACTTCCCCATGCATGCAGTGATATTTATGCAGTCAAAAATGAAAGGACCAATGGAAGGGGAGACCTGCACTAGTCCAGGCACTGGCAACTATCTAAGGGTGAAATCCTATATCCATGACTAGCTCAAACTATTGCACTGTGGTCCAGAAAAGGATCATACTCTCAGAAAATTCAAGTGGCCCTACAAAAAGTTAGGGGAAAAAAGTCAATCACCAAGACTTGCCTAGGCAGACTCGTTAGACACGGAGGGACCCTCTAGGATGCATCACCCCATCTACAGGAGAAACCAGGAAGGGCCTCTCCCCCCAGCCTTTAAATCTCCACAGAACATAACTGGAATGAGAACCTATACAAGACATGAAGTAATCCCAGTCCCAAGGAGACGTGAAAGTGACTGGCAACCTGGAACCAAGCCCCAACCAATACACCAAGTTTAATAAAAATCAAAACCAGTTGGGCATTAAAGGAAACCAAGGAATCCCATAAAAAGCTTCCTTCCTCCAATTTTACACTAGAAAATAAGACCATGCAAATATAGAACTTAACTGGTCAAGAAAGCATCAACATGCTAACTGTCCAAGCAAAAACAGTACGTGTATGGGACATGCAGTCATATAGTGGACTTGACAATTGTCTTGAGCTATGGAACAATTT